>NC_136314.1:6626362-6695571 GCF_964198595.1 Lampetra fluviatilis
GTGAAGGACGCGTCCTTCACGAGCCTCCTCCACTGAGGCCGATCTTGACACCGCTGGTACCAGTCATCGGCAAGTCCACTCAGCTCCACGTCCTCCTGCACCACGTCACTCCATCTCTTCTCTAGCCCGTGCCGCGCCCGATTAGCCCCCTCGATCCGGCCGAACAAAAGCTGTTTAGGCATGCGCACACACATACAAACACACGTGGTAGGGATTCTCCACTCGGACTCGCCGACTGACCCACGGAGACCCTCCCAGATCTTTCGGCCGGCCGACGGCCAACGATCGGAGTTCAAAACTTTAAAATGCTGCCTCTACTGCCGCCAGAGCATTCCCGGCTCTCATTCAATCGCGGGGAGGCTGTCGTGTTTAGTTTCGGTGAAGGTAGTCAACAACACGGCCTCGTTACTTAGCAGTGTATCTACGAGATGTCTGTGCCCAGTTCCTCTCCAGGGGAGTTCGGGGGAGGGTGTGTGTGGGGGGAAGGCCATCTGAGTGGAATGGAAAGTGACGGGGGGGGGGCAACCTACACCCCACCCCCACCACCCCCCCCCGGACCCACCATCCCCCCACCCCCGTATTTTCCAGTGGCTACCCACCTCAAAACTATTCAAACTATTTTTTTATTTTGCCACGCAAGTCCCCCGACTGAGCTGCGTGGCTATTTTCCAGAAGCGACCGCCGCTGTCACGAATCAGAGGGCTGCTCAAAGAAGTGGCTTATCACGTGGGAATTCATGGCAGCCAAACACTCTAACGGCGTGTTTCTACAGACCCAAAGAAACCCATAGAGACCCACAGAGATCCAGATAATCATTTAGAACCATAGAGACACGTAGAGAGACTCACATACTCAGTGTTCCTATGTCCATGCTAAAGAAACGCGTTGCAAAATTTTATTTTTTGGAACTAAAAATATAGATTTCTCAAAAGAAGCCAACAGCAAGTGAGAGTTCATCTTCTTGGTTCTTTCGGTAAAGTCACGTAGAAGGGATATAATAAAATAACAAAAATAAAACATAATAAAATAATTCTCACGACGTTTCGGCCACAACGCAAGCAGCCGTCCTCAGATGAAGACCAGGTCTGTCGGGGAGACAGCGTCTGAATGCCATGAATATGCTAAATTCCTCTTGATATGCACATTCTTTTGTTAAGGCGCTCTTCTTCCACCTCCAACCCAGCTTATATATAAGCTCCTAGCTTGGTAGTGTCTCATTCTTCACCTGAAGACGGCTGCTTGCGTTGTAGCCGAAACGTCGTGAGAATTATTTGATTATGTTTTATTTTTATTATTGTATTACTTCCCTTCTACGTGACTTTACCGAAAGAACCAAGAAGATGAATCCCTGCAGTCACGAAAGCTTTAAATCGAAATTCAAGTGAGAGTTATTTCCCGGCTCAAATGAAGCCGAATTGCTCATCTCCCCGCTTACAGCCCCTGCAGGCCTCTTAACTCCATCGACAAACAAACCCAAGTCTTTTATTCTCACCTTGCTCCTCATTCATTCTCACCGGCCGAATCGGTTGGCAATCAAAGAGCGGCGCCGTTTGTTGCCGGCCGCTTGGCGTTTTCGGCGCCCGCGAGCGATCAGGGAACGAATTGAGAGCGACGCGAAATTCGTGTCGCAGGTTCACGGGGGGGGGTGGGCGATGTCTGTCAGCGACAGCAAGGACGATACGGAATCAGATCATTTTGGAGGAATCGCATGAGCTATAAAAGCGCTTAATCACAGACGCCCACTTCAAATGTTGGGGCGATCAAAGGCCAAAGAATTCGCGAATCGGATATCCAATATCCACGTGTATGTATGCACGCATTTTTATTAACCGTGTGGAAAGCGGTGGCGCCGTGGTTAGCGCTGCGCTACGAACCCGGCGACCCGAGTTCAATTCCCAACACCAGTGACGATTATCTAAACCGGCCCTGGGCCTCCCCCCTAGGTCGACTCAGCCTCTCATGAGCACCTGGTCTAGTGTGTAAACATCGCCACTCGGAAGACAAAGGTGGACAGGCGTGGTGCTGGCCACCCACCTGCTCGTGTGCCGTGCCGGCCTTCGTAGGTGCTCGCTAACAGCACTTGCCCCTACAGTCTGTTAAGGTTTTGCGGGGGATCTTTGTATTAACCATCATACATTCGCAGTCAGGTTGCTTGCCGATATAAACGGGGATAGAGCTTTGCACGTCAACGTTTAAAATCGTATTATTAGCATTTTATTATTTTTAAAATATTTATTTTTCACGAGAGTTGTTGCCAAAGCCGAATTCCTGCCCCCCCCCACCTCCTCCCCCGTTTCGTTCCCTCCGCAGAACAAAAACGGGGACGGCAAAATCGATTCCCGGCGACCGCTGGCGGAAGACGAGGAAGCGGTCGACGCGGAGAAGAGCAGCGGCCGCGCGGCCGAGAACGGCACGGCCGAGCGGGCGGCTCACGCGGCGGGGCCTCCCGGCCACGTCGCCGGGAGGCCCCGCGAACATTCGTCCGAGAGTTCCGACTCGGGCGGCGAGGAGCGCGAGAGGTGCGCGCCGGGAGAGGCCTCCGCCCGCGGCGAGAGCCATTCGGCGGCGGGAGGAGAATCGGCGTTGCCGGCGAACGGCGTTCCGAACGGCCGCGGCTCCGTCACGCCTCCCCAGGAGGGCTCGGGTGAACCTGCCTGCGCCACCGCCGCTGACAACGCAGATAACCCCACTGGTGAACAGAAGCAAGGCGATGGTGGTGGCGGTGGCGACGACGACGCCGAGTCATTCAAACCGAAAGAGCCTCTCAAGCTCCCCGGAGCGTTGGCCAACAGCCTGAAGGATCAGCTCGCGGCCAAGTTTGGGGCCCTTCAGAAGGGGCCCATGGGCAAGGGGCCACCGGGCAAAGGGCCTGCGGCGAAGGGACCCGGCCGTCTGTCGGGAAACCCGACGATCGTGGACGACGCCCTCAGGGGGGTCCAGAACAACGACCCCGAGCTGACGGAGGTCAACCTCAACAACATCGAGAACGTCCCCATGGAGACGCTGGTGCAGTTCGCCGAGGCGCTCAAGAAGAACAAGCACGTGAAGGTGTTCAGCATCGCCAACACGCACTCGGACGACAACGTGGCGTACGCCATCGCCAACATGCTGCGTGCCAACCGCAGCATCGACAAGCTTAACCTGGAGTCCAACTTCATCTCGGGCCGGGGCATCGTGGCCATCATGCGCTGCCTGCAGTTCAACGAGGCCCTGCTGGAGCTACGCTTCCACAACCAGCGGCACATCCTGGGCACGCAGGCCGAGATGGAGATCTCGCGCCTGCTCAAGGCCAACAACACCCTGCTCAAGATGGGCTACCACTTCGAGCTGCCGGGCCCGCGCATGATCGTCACCAACCTGCTGACGCGCAACCTCGACCGCCAGCGGCAGCAGCGGCTCATGGAGCAGCGCATCCAGGAGGAGCAGCAGCAGATCAGGAGGATGCTGGCTGCGGGCCTGGCCGAGATGGGCGAGGTGGGCAAGGAGGGCCACTATGACGAGGAGGAGGAGGAGGGCGAGGAGGAGGAGGAGGGCTGGCCGGACGGGCTCGCCGCGTCCCCGCGACACAAGGTCCTCCGTGGCTCCCAGTCGCTTCCGGCGTCGCCGCCGGCGCCGAGGTCTCCGCGGCCGCCCGGCTCGCCGGTCCCGGCCGATGGCAGGAAACCGAGGAGCGTCGGCCGGACGCAGGCCGAGTCGCACAGATCGTCGTCGGCCAGCAGCGAGGACGCGATGGGCGGCGGCCGCCGCGGCGGCGAAGGCGGCGGCGGGTGGAACATGCAGGGGGTGCTGTCGCAGGAGGAGACCGGCGGCACGGGGGGTCCCAGGCTGAAGAAGAGGCCCGAGGGCGAGAAGGATTCGTCGTCGAAGGCCCAGTCGCGTTTTCTGCTCAAGCGCGAGCAGCACGACTTCCGGCACGTGCTGCAGCCCACGAGGAAGCGGAAGGTGAAGCAGAACCCCAAGCCCAAGGAGAACTGCATCCACGAGGACCTCATGTCGGAGATTCGGACGACGAACGTGGCCATGCTGAAGATGGTAAGGGGCCCGCCGCGTGCTCGCGAGAGAATTGCGCGCGGCCGCGCCGTTCGCTTGTCCCCTCTCGCTCTCTCCGTGTGTGCGTCTGCCCCGTAGAGTGGGCCACGATCCCCTCGTACGTTCACCGCGTTATGTCCGATTCTCGTCACGAGACCGCTCGTCATAGAGACAGGTTGTGCGGTTGAACTTCTTTCGCACCGTACGTAGCCAACTGTGCTAATCGAAGGTGACCGCCTTTGTTCGATGGCGAGCCAAAAGCCCCCTGCGAGCACGACCGGAGTTTGGCGTGAAACGAGGTAACGGTAAGGTGCCGACACCGCGACACCATGGGGAGGCAACAGAGTTCACGTTGATGATGATGCTGATGATGCTCTCTCACGCAAACCTCCTCAGCCCTCCGCACGCCAGCAGAGCCGCCCGGATGGAGAGTGGGGGTGGGGGGGGGGATGGTGGTGGTGGAAAAAAGTGACCCAGGGCCTCACACAACAGAGGGCCTCACAACGACCCTCTTAATGGTCGCTAATGAGTAAGGGGGCCAGATCCACGTGGCCGTCTGCCAGGGGCCTTCAGGGAGCTCTGTTGGGTGGCCCTGAATGCCAAAATCAAAACCAAACAAACACTGGCTTGAGTTCATGATATTTCCCCACACCTCCGATTAGCACGGTTTGGCTACGTACGGTGCGAAAGAAGTTCAATGTACGTACGTACGTATGGTCAGCGCGCTGATCCGGGCGTGGAAGTTGAACCAACGGTGAGCGAACTCCGCTCACCGCTGTCCACCGGCGTTAATGGGTGCACTGTAGTTAGTTGGGCGCCACGGTGGCTAGGAGATGTTAACTACCTCGCCTGGTATTCAGGAGGCCGTGGGTCCGATCCCGACCCTGACGCCTGCTGCTGTATATTTGGAGTTTGCGTGTCTCTCTCCCCGCGCGTGGATTTTTCTCCGGGTTCTCCGGTTTTTCCCTCCGCAATATTTGGCTGCTATAAATGACCACGTGATAAGCCACAACATTTGCGATAGCCAGGTCGCTCAAAAGAGCCATATAGCTCAGTGGGGCCTTACCGTGGTTTTTGTGGATTTTTCTCCGGGCCCTCGGAGTTTTCCCTCCACATTTAGAATCAAACATTGCGCGTTTAGAGTAATTCGGCTGCTATACACTTCCACACGACGGTGACGATGACGATCATGAGCCACTTCGCTGAGCTGCCGGGGTCACCGGCGGCGGCGACGTCGCCTGCTCGTGTCTGCCGCGTGTCCCTCCCGGCGCTCGCCCCCTGTGTGTGTCCGACGAGAGGCTGTGTCCAGCATTGCCTGCCTCGACCGGGGGGGGTGGGGGGTGGGGGTGGTGTCGGCGAACCAAAATAACCAGAAGAGATTAAACGACAAAAATTCGGTCAAAAAAAGTAAAAAAGCAGCTCAATATTTCGAGAGCCGCAACAATGCTGCGCTGTGGTGGTGAGTACGAGACGGCGGGTCCGGAATGAGTCACGAAGCAGCAGTCACTTAGAGCAGGGGTCACCAACCCCCGGGCCGCCGACCGGTACCGGTCACGTGTCCTGTTAGGAACCGGGCCGCACAGCAGCAGGAGGTGAGAGCTGTGAGTCCGTGCGTGGCCCGCCCCCATTGTTTTATTATTGACCACTTCCGTCCGCGCCTCTTTCCCGCACTGCGCACTTGTCTCAGTCACGGTGTTGGTCAGCCCACAAGCTCTAACCCCTAGTAGCCACAATGAGTAAAAAAAAAACGTCGCCGGAGAGCTTCTTTGAAAAGGGGGAAGACCCAATAATGACCGCCCCCCACCCCCCGGTCCGTGAAAAAAATTGTCTTCCACGAAACCGGTCCCTGGTGCCGAAAAGGTTGTGGACCGCTGCCTTACAGAGCCGCGGGTTGCCCACCCCTGGGCTCGACTGAAGCCAGGATCGCACCTGGGCGAGTAGTTGCACACGGTTGCGCAACTGTTCGCAACCGGTTGCAGACGTCCACGTGGTTAGAGATTGGGGAAATAAAAAGAACAACTCAACGCATCCGTCGATGCCACTGTGCGCTGTGAAGAAGGGCCATTGCCCGAAACGTCGCCCACTATATACAATTTTTTTTTTTTAAGTCGATTGTCGTTGGCGTTAACTGTGCTTGCACACCGCTGCCAACGCAGCAGCAGTTTGCGGAAGTAATAGTGAATCTCGATTTAAAGCTTTCGTGACTGCAGGGATTCATCTTCTTGGTTCTTTCGGTAAAGTCACGTAGAAGGGAAGTAATACAATAATAAAAATAAAACATAATAAAATAATTCTCACGACGTTTCGGCTACAACGCAAGCAGCCGTCTTCAGCTGAAGAATGAGACACTACCAAGCTTGGAGCTTATATATAAGCTGGGTTGGAGGTGGAAGAAGAGCGCCTTAACAAAAGAATGTGCATATCAAGAGGAATTTAGCATATTCATGGGAAATGCATAGGAGGTGGGCGGGGGGGTTTCAAAGTCATATTATGCCCATGCATTATGCAGGATCAGCAGCCGAAACGTCGTGAAAATTATTTTATTATGTTTTATTTTTATTATTTTATTACTTCCCTTCTACGTGACTTTACCGAAAGAACCAAGAAGATAATAGTGAGTCGTTTGTTGCGCGTGCAACCAAGGTGCGCAAATGATTTCCCAGGTGTGGACCCAGGTATAGAATTAGAAGGGGGCAGAGCCTCCAGCAACGAGGGGCTCAGCCAATCCCCCACACCCCCCTCTCCCCCCCCCCCCCGCCGTCCCCGATGTTACAGGGCTGGCATGTGTGTGTGCGTGCGTGTGTGTAGCGGTTAGCGCGCTGCGCTATGAACCCGGCGACACGGGTTCGATTCCCGCTCACGGCCAACACCGGTGACGATTATCAGAACCGGTCCCGGGCCTCCCCTAGGTCGACTCAGCCTCAAATGAGTACCTGGTTGCGGTGTGTAAACATTGCCACTAGGGAGACAAAGGCGGTCGGGCGTGGTGCTGGCCACCCACCCCCCACGTGTACCGTTCCGGCCTTCATAGGTGCTCGCTAACAGCACTTGCCCCTACAGTCTGCTAAGGCTATATGGGGGATCTTTGTTTTGTGCGCGTGTGCTGTGTGTGTGCTGTGTGTGTGCTGTGTGTGTGTGTTGTGTGTGCTGTGTGTGTTGTGTGTGTGTTGTGTGTGCTGTGTGTGTTTGTTGTGTGTGCTGTGTGTGTGTGTGTTGTGTGTGCTGTGTGTGTTTGTTGTGTGTGCTGTGTGTGTGTGTGTTGTGTGTGCTGTGTGTGTGTGGTGTGTGTGTGCGCACGCACGCGTTTTTCTCCCACCTGCGTTCGCAGCTTCCCAACCTAATGCTCCTCGTTACGTCGGTGCACGCTTCGCACGCCCATTCAACTCCGGTCTGCGTTACAATGACGAGCGCGATGACGCCGCCCCACGGGGCTCGTGCGTGCCGCTGAACGGTCGTTTCTCACCGCGCGCGCCACCACCGACGAGGGAGCAACTCGCGTCCTCGCCGTGACGCCGCGTTTGGATTTCTCGCGAGAGAAACAAAGACACGCGCGGTGTGTGTGTGTGACCACCGCGTGCGATGTGTGCGCTTGTGCGTTTGTTTGGTTTGTTTTTTTTGTGCACGGACGCTTAACGACCTGCTTTCTCTTTTCCAGACCCCGAAATCGATGGAACAATTGAAGGAGGAATATCTGAAGTAGCGAAGACGTGGCAATGAAAGTCCCCACTCTTAAACTTTCGCGGACATTTCGGAGACGCCGCGTCGCGACACCCTGCGGAGGCAACGGTGTTCACTCTGATGCCCTCTCACGTGACCTGCTTAGCGCTCCGCACGCCAACGGAGCCGCCCGGATGTAGAGCGGGGGTGTGTGGGGTGGTGGTGGTGTCAAAAGACAAAGAGGTCGTGTTGCGGTTCTGGGTAGCAGTAGTGTAGCGGTTAGCGTGCTGCGTTATGAACCTGGCGACCCGGGTTCGATTCCCGCTCACGGCCAACGCCAGTGACGATTATATGAACCGGTCCTGGGCCTCTCCTAGGTCGACTCAGCCTTAAATGAGTCCCTAGTGCGATGTGTAAATATCGTCACTGGCGAGACAAACGCGGTCGGGCGTGGTGTTGGCCACCCACCCCCTTGTGTGCCATGCCGGCTTTTATAGGTGCTCGCTAACAGCACTTGCTCCAATAGTCTGTTAAGGCTAGTTTTGGTGGCAAAAGTGATCCGGGGCCTCACACAAAAGAGGGTCCCACAACGGCCCTCTTAATATGTTTTGGCACGAATGGGTCAAAGGGCCGGATCCACGTGGCCGTCTAAACTAAACTATTTTATTTTACCAGGTAAAGCCCCCACTGAGCTATATGGCTGTCTTCAGCGACCTGGCTATCGCAAATGATAACCCAATGAAGTGGCTTATCACGTGGTCATTTATAGCAGCCAAATATTGTGCAGGAAAAAAAACGGAGAACCCGGAAAAAAATCCACGCGACCGCGGGGAGAGAGACACGCAAACTCCAAATATACAGCAGCAGGCGTCACGGTCGGGATCGAACCCACAAACAGGCGAGGTAGTTAACATTTCGCCCCCTGTCAGAGACCTCTCTTGAGTGGCCCTGAATACCAACATCCCAAATCCACTGGCTGCCGCCAAATGTATTGGCCGTGTTCAATATAGGGTCAGAAGAAAATGTAAAATCTGCATTTCTGAGAAATTCGTCTTGAGCGGTGCATCATCGTTGTTGTCAACATTCTTACACGGCACACGGGGGGAAGACTTCACAGGACAGCAGCTGCCTCAACAAGAGCATCATCCTTGGGAAACACCACGAAGTTAAGGCAACCCGAGTTAGAATGTTCGTGGACATCATCGCTCCACATCAAGCGAGCTTGTACCTCTTCTTGGTTCTTTCGGTAAAGTCACGCAGAAGTGAAATAATAAAAAAATAAAAATAATACATAATAAAATAAAACTCTGTCTTCTCGACAGACCTGTTCTTCACCTGGGGACGGCTGCTTGCGTTGTGGCCGAAACGTCGTGATAATTATTTTATTATGTTTTATTTGTATTATTTTATCATTTCCATTCTACGTGACTTTACCGAAAGAACCAAGAAGATGAATCCCTGCAGTCACGAAAGCTTTAAATCGAAATTTTATTATTTTATTTTTTATTATTTTATTATTTCCCTTCTACGTGACTTCACCGAAAGAACCAAGAAGCTGAATCCCTGCAGTCACGAACGCTTTAAATCGAGCTTGTACCTGTTCACACGTCTACTGTTAGCCGGCAGACTCCTGTGGTTTTAAATTTTTACTTTTTTGTTTACGATTGGACCCAGACATCCGCCGAGTTGCTCTCACCTCCTGACATTCACAATGTTGCCATCGCCGCCACCAAACACCAACCTGCCCCTGACCCACTGCCGCCACCTTCGCTACCCACTCTGGGCTAAACGTAAGCAGCTAAAAGTGGCCGTTGTGTTCTTTTTTTGTTGTTTCATTATAATTATACTCTTTGGGTTCTAGATTTGAAGCTTTCGTGACTGCAAGGATTCATATTCTTAGAATTTTCGGTAAAGTCACGTAGGTAAAACATTAAAAATAAAAAAAGTAAAATAAAATAAAAATCACGACGTTTCGGAGGCAACACAAGCTTCGGTCTTCAGGTGGAACCGTCACAGCCACGACAGCTGTCGTGATTTTTATTTTATTTTACTTTTATTAATTTTAATGTTTTACCTACGTGACTTTACCGAAAAAACCTAAGAATATACTCTTTGGGTCTTTCGGTAAAGTCACGTAGATAGAAAAATATATATTTTTTAATCACGACGTTTCGATCGCAACACAAGCAATCGTCTTCAGGTGAAAAAACACAACAGGAGAACTGCTGAGGCAGGAGAAAATCTGATTAAAATTATCACAATTTATAATTATCACAGTTTTGGGATTTACCACCAGTGACGTAGCCTCGGTGGAATTGAATTAAGTGAGCCCCCCTCCCCCCCACAGCCGCTGTGTACGTATGTATGTTGAACTTCTTTCGCACCGTACGTAGGCAAAACGTGCTAATCGGAGGTTCGCATCTTCAATGTCCCAGTGCCCCACGGGTTCCGCCACTGATCACCAAGCCCCCATATTTCTGCATCACCTCCCTCGCAATGTCTTTGAAGGCCCCTAGAACGTGTTTACACTTTGACCCCCAGGGTACGAATGCGAGATGTTAACTACCTCGCGTGGTATACAGGAGGTTGTGGGTTAGATCTCGACCCCGATGCCTGTATATTTAGAGTTTGTGTGTTCTCTGTACCTGTGATTGCGTGGATTTTTCTCCCGCTCCACCGGGTTTTCCCTCCACATGTGGAATCAACATGCGTTTGGAGTTATTTGGCTGCTATAAGCTTCCATATAATGATGATGATGATGATTGGCCACTTCCTTGAGCTATCATTTGTGATCGCCAGGTCGCTTCCGAAAAAAGAGCTACACAGCTCAGTGGCGCCTTACCTCGTCAAATAAAACAAATAGTTGAGTTGAGTTTAGAAAACCGGGCCACTCTGCTTCACGTGCAACGGCATCGATGGTTGGCACGGGCCCTGTAATGAGTAAGCATGGGGTTCACCACCACCGGCGTAGCCTGATTGGCATGGGCCCCGGGGCAATGGGATTACCTGGGATCTGCATTCTGTCGAATTTATTACTCACCCAGCCCCCCGATCTTCGTCGGCCGGCTCCTGGGCCGCTCCGGCCCGGGGAAAGCTGGCGCAGTTGCACCGCCTGCACACTCGATAGCTACTCTAGCTGATGTTGTAGTAGTAGTAGCAGTATGATAATAGTGTGTGTGTTGTGTGTGGTTTTTTTGTACTAAATGTGACTGGTAGATGCGTGTTGGTCAGCCTATGCGCTTCGGATATCATACAATGACTCTGCGGATGTATTTGTTTGTTTGTTTTCGATCTTCTCCCTGTAACACGTGGACATGCGTTGTCGTAATTTAACAAACGAGGCCTGGCAGAAACACCGACAATAAATTTGCGGTATTCGGACGGAAAAAAAAACTGATTGAATGACAGCTTTGCTTCCTTGCGACTGCGTTTGCCCAAGTCTGCACCGATGGATTTATCATTGAGGTACCTCGACGACAATTTACAGCCCTTTGTCAATCCGCTGCTGGATGAAGGCCTGTCCATACGTTCCAGTCATGGCGGTTGACTGACCATACTTCACCACGCCGGTCACTGTGAGTTGATGGATGGATGGCCTGGGGGGTGAACCAGTCGGGATTTCACTCACCACTCATTCTGACTGTGGCTGGGAATCGAATGCGGGCCATTGGGTCGATAATTAATTCAATGCGCTAACCACTGCGTCGCCACTGCTCCCCTATCATCTATGTAACACCGGTTAATGGATAAAGGGCTGAATTAAATATTTATATTTTGCAAAAAGAAAAATTGGCAGAGTATGGAACGCGTCTAAATTTAGACTTTGTGAATGTGTTTATTCAGGGTAACGGTCAAGAAGCTATTTCAACTCACGCAAGCTGCGTCTGATCATACTTTGAGCTGCCCCACGACGTCCGCTTGCTGCGATGATAATGCGACGCAATTTGGGCCTGCGCAGCAGCAGCAGCATCTGAATAAACAGTCGGGGCTACCACACCGCGCCTCATTGGCGTGCAGAGTTACCTACCTAACGCTGCTGCTTGCGTTGGCAGTGGTGCACAAACAACAACAACAACGACAACAAACCTCAATACATTGCGTCAATAACGCTCTTTTAAATAGCTTTGCCCAGACTCCACGTCGTTGCACCAAGATGCCAACTTGGCCCGCGCCGCGGGTAGAGCATCCGTGTGCTGTCGGTCTCCGTTTTGCACCAAACGGCGGCTGCATTCAAAGGTGGCGACCCTATGGGTGGGTCACGCTTGTGTAGCTGCTCGTGCAAAAAAACAAAAACCGGTCAAGCCAAAACGATCCGTTGTGCGTGAGTCCTCGTGCAAGGGAACACCAAGTAAGTCCCTACTGAGCTATGCAGTTCTTTTTCAGAAGCGACCTGGCCACAAATGACAGCTCAAAAAAAAAGTGGCGTATCATAACGTGGGGCATTTACAGCAGCCAAACGCTCGAAACGCGTGTCGTTCCTAAATGTGGAGGGAAAGCCCCGGAGGATCCAGAGACATATCCACGCGACCACGGGGAGAAAACATGCAGACTCCAAATATACAGCAGGCGTCGCGGTGGGCATCGAACCCACAACCTCCTGTATACCAGGCGAGATAGTCAACATCTCCCAGCCACCGAGGCGCCCTAGTGTGGATACTTCTCACTTCTTCCAAGTATTCTGGCGAGCATGGAAGAGCAGACCAAAGTGCAACACAATCTGGAGGGAGCTCTGGAAAGAGTTCCCTGTAATTGCAGGAAGCCATTCCAGTAGCGGTGACACGAGCATGGGCTGCGCCTCCGCCTTGCTCTTAGGGGCCGTCCATAAATGACGTCACGCACCTGGGGGGGGGGGGGTCAGACATTTGTGACGATGTGTGACGAGGGGGGGGGGGGGGTTAAAAAAATGTGACGTCACATCAAAATGCGCAACTATAAATAAAATAGAAAACACGTTCTACTTAATAAAAAATACTTTTTAATCAATGTTTTCTCCTACAACATCAGAGTGCAGCGGCACATTAAATACGCACTACAATGGCAATAGTTTAAAGCGATTTGAAGCATGTCTTTTTTTTTTGGGGGGGGGGGGCAGAGCTTTGTGACGTCATGTGACGAGGGGGGGGGGGTCAAAAATCGTCTAAAATCGCGTGACGTCATTTACGAACGGCCCCTTACTCCAGTAGGCTGATTCTAAAAAGCGCATTTGGCAGAGTTTCTCCGACGTGAGATCGCCAAGCGAGTTTGCGAGCCGTGTTCAGGGGCGTCAGATGGTTGCAGCGCTCTCTGAAGAGGGCGCTTTGAGACGTTCAAACTAAAATGCGCGCTTGAAAAAGCCCTCCCGGCACGTTGAGCGGATGCATTTTTGATGCGCGCGAGAGCGAACCGGGCGCGTGTTAATGTTTAAACGGCGCTATTTGCGATTTGCGCGCGGACAGCGCAGAGAGGAAGAGAAAAAATTAACCCGTAAAAACAAAGTTTTTCACTATAAATCCTTTATATGCGTGGCATCGGTTTTTGGGCGGCTAGAGTCATCTCGTTCTCTGGCTTGAGATGGCTGCCACCTATGGGTCAGATGATTGCCTGCCACCATTAAGCAATTGGTAATTAAATATATATATTTTTCCAAAAATGTTGAAAATTTTGGGAAAAAAATTTCACGAAAATAAATTGTCACGCACAACGAGTCTGTGTGCAAAATGTCAGCTCGATTGGATCAAGGGAAGTGGGTTAAAAACGACCGAAAGATTTGCACGGTCGTAAGCGCGCAAGCAAGCAAGCAAGTGAACTTAATATAAAGGATTTAAAAAGAAGGAAAGCCAATTGTGCTGCGGGTCGTTGGAACGAGGTCTTTACGTAATCGCGTCCTCGGCCTCTTCCCGCGCCGTTCAGAAAGCGGGGAACGCGTGAGGTCTGCGTCGACGGCAATGCGGATACAACTTTGGCGGCGTGCTGGTGAACTCTGCGATGGAACGGAGAAGCCGTGAGTCAGAGGTCGTAAACGGGTTTTGATTCCTTACCCGTACCCGTACCCGGCCGAACCAGGGTCGCAAATGGGTACCCGTTCCCTACCCGTACCCGTACCCTACCCGAAATGAGTGACAAACGGTTACTCACCAGTGACTCACGGCCTACCCGTACCCGGCCGCACCAGGGTCGCAAACGGGTACCCGTACCTGGCCGGGTACGGGTAGCCGGGTATCGGGTAGGGTACGGGTATCGGGTACCCGGTTGCGACCTCTGCCGTGAGAGCATGGTTTAACCTTTTTATTTGTGACCTCCCTCTGCCAGCCCCCTGATTCCCCGCCAGTGGCCTCGCTCCCCCGTGAATCCTTGGACCCAGAGCCACACTCAATGCGGCAAAGCAGGCCGACAACAAAAACGTCGCCCCTATCAGCAGGATTATCCTAACGTCGCTATCCGACCGCGGCGGACATTTGCTCGATCGGTCACCGCCTCGTGCGCTTTCGGATGCGCTTCTGCGGCCGTTCTGGAACACTCCTCAGTCCGACAATAGGAAACCAGCGGAGCTCTGCACTTTAAAATCGGAAAGATTTAAAAGCTAATTTATTTAAACCGGCTTTTTGTAACATTGGACCGTTTTCATACTGCTTTTTGTGTTGAGGTTGTTCTTCCACCGCACCTCTGATCAGCACGTTTGGCTACGTACGGCGCGAAAGAAGCTCAACATACACGCATGTGGAACCTCTTTCGCACCGTACGTAGCCAACCGTGCTGATCGGAGGTGCGGTGGAAGGACGGCAATCTACGTACGTGTATGTATGTTGAACTTCTTTCGCACCGTACATAGACACCAGTGGTTGCCACTCCATCGTTCGTATCGACTGCCGGACGTCGTCCCTTCCAGCAACGTTTCGTATCACTCCATCTTTAAAAAAAAAATTAACCCGTAAAAACAAAGTTTTTCACTATAAATCCTTTATATGCGTGGCGGCTAGAGTCCTCTCGTCCTCTGGCTTGAGATGGCTGCCACCTATGGGTCAGATGATTGCCTGCCACCATTAAGCAATTGGTAATTAAATATAATTTAAAAAAAATTCCTAAAAAGTGTAACATTTTGGAAAAAAAATTTCACGAAAATAAATTGTCACGCACAACGAGTCTGTGTGCAAAATGTCAGCTCGATGGGATCACGGGAAGTGGGTTAAAAAAACGACCAAAAGATTTGCACGGTCGTAAGCGCGCAAGCAAGCAAGTGAACTTAATATAAAGGATTTAAAAACATCCCTCGATACCCCCACCATCACAGCTTACAAGAAAGCACCAAACCGCTGCTTGGAATGTGGCCGCCCACTTTTGGAAGGGCACATTTCTGCGCCAGTTGTTGCCCGGAGGCAGTTGTTGGCCGAGAGCCGAAAACCGTCGCAGTTCGCAACTTTGCATTGTGCCAGCTGTTGCAGCCATTATCCCATGGTCTAGAAATCATGTCACACGATGCAACAGCAAAGGTCCCCCATGTAGCCTTAACAGACTCTAGGAGCAAGTGCTGTTAGCAAGCACCTATGAAGGCCGGCACGGCACACGAGGGAGTACGTGTATATACGTATGTACGTTCAACTTCTTTCGTACCGTACGTAGCCAACGGTGCTAATCGGAGCCGCGGTGGCGAGCACCGCGCCCGGGCTGTCTCCCTAGCGGCGATGTTTACACTCCGCACCAGGTACTCATTTGAGGAGGCTGAGTCGACCTAGGGGAGGCCCAGGACCGGTTCAGATAATCGTCACCGGCGTTGGCCGTGAGCGGGGATCGAACTCGGGTGGCCGGGTTCGTCGCGCTCCCCACGTGTAGTGACAGCACATCAGCCTTCAAGACGCTACTGCGCCTGGTAATTGTCATTTCTCCCACACGGTATCCATGCCGTCGTCTACGCGACCGCTGTGTTGAGAAACCGCTGCTCCAGAGTGAACCCACCATCGAAAATACGACCCGTGTAGCTGCAGCGTCGTAGCACCGAGAATTCCGCACACGCGCACAAGACTGATGCCCTGCCCGTGATGTTCCATTCCGTGATGATGATGATGGGGCAGGTGGGGGGGTATAGCAGGAGGGGGACACGTCTCCTGTTTCTCCACTGGGGTGAGATTGCCACGGGCAAGAAGACGGTGGTTGGGCTGTACGAGGTTGCTGGTGATGTTATTGTCATCGGCCTCACAGTTGGTGTCAATGTTGCTTTCGTTGCGCTCGGGGAGGTATAAAAATAGAAGCGCCACTGTTGGCGGCTGTCGGAGTCTCGGACTGTGACGCCTCCCAACCGCCCCCGGTAATTTTCTCACCGCTCGACCACGGCGGCCAGAAATAGCGACTGTCTCATCAGGCGCATGCACACTGCTAGAACATTCCATGTGCTACTGCTGCTGCCACGACTACGGCTCCTGCTGCTGCTTCTGCTGCTTGCTGTTGTGTTGCAATGATGACGTCGTCACCTTTCAATCCAGCCTCCGGTCCCGATGTGTTTTCTGGTTGTGCTCGGGACGAAGTCCGACGATTCGGGCCACGTGCTCGGTTGCGGAGCTCTGCTTCTTCGGGAATCGTCGAATATATCTGGTGCACGTGGTTAGAGCCAAGAAACATGGGTGGGATATCAACTGCGTTTGTCTAGAGCTGGGGTCGGCAACCTTTCTAAGAAGGAGGATAACCATTCTTTAACCGCATCAGACGCTGCACAGCCACTTGTACACACACAGCGGGTGTACAGCAGGTGGCAACAACTACACACATTCTCACTTAAACACAACAGGTAATGGGATACACGGCGTATATTTAGCGTTTGTTCCCCATTAGTTGTTCTTTAACAACACAGTTTGTGACTGTTGTACATGTTCTTCTCACCAAGACATTCCACAGTTGACCCCATTCCCTTCCATATTTGATAAATTATCTCGACTTTAAATTATGTTCAAATTATACGGATTTTTTTTAAAACGGCTGCCCGTCAGGGGGCAGCCAAAGAGCCCCAGGTTGGTAGCCCCCTGGTCGAGAGAGAGTGGCACTCTGTCTGGGTCGATACTTCAGGACGTTAATCCACACACGCGCTAGGATATTAATAGCAGCGCCCTGGTTTACTGGGGATATACGCCTTGGTGAGGCTTAAGACTCATTTTCCAGGGGGGTTCTGCATTGGCATCTTTGATTTTATTAATGAGTGGTTTGGCTTCATAGCTCCACGCGGGATTAAAACACTGAAAGGTCCGCACAGATGGATTCCAATGCCCTTGCTGTACTGCTGCCTCGCAAACCCAATGGGTTGAGGATTCATCCACCAACCTTCACTTTAAAAGAGCTGTGCTTACAGTAGTACACCAGCACACGTGTGTATCTGTGTGTGTGTGTGTCGGGAATGAGTACCTGGTGCGGTGTATAAACGTTGCCACTGTGATGACAAAGTTGTCCGGGCGTGGTGTTGGCCACCCACCCCCTCGTGTGCCGTGCCGGCCTTCATAGCTGCTCGATAGCAGCACTTGCCCCAAACGTCTACTAGGGCTACACGGGGGACCTTTGTATTTGTACACGATCATGGGGGGGGGGGAGGGGGGGGGGGTAACGGTTAGCACACTGTGCTCCTCTTGACGAGCATCAGTGGCGAGTGACATCTGAGTCAGTTCCGCGATGCGATGCTCAAAAATAAGTGTTGTCGGGTGGGGCGTCAAACAGTGGGCAGCAGCGACACCACAGTGCTGATTCTACCTAAGCCAAGCGGAAGCTTCGAGTCGCCAAACGGCTCCATGTGGGTCATGGATTCATGAACACAAAAAAATTAACCCGTAAAAAGAAAGTTTTTCACTATAAATCCTTTATATGCGTGGCATCGGTTTCATTTTATTATTCATTTCTATTTTTCTTAAGTAAGCAAGCAAGGAAGCAAGTGAACTTAATATAAAGGATTTAAAAATGAAAGATCACCTCTTGACATGCCCCGTATATTCCCGAGGGCACTAGCGTTGACCCGTTTTACCACTTTCAAGAACCTGGCGGCTTCAATTTAACTGCTCTATAAATAGTCTCCACTATACAGCGTGGGGGCAGGGATTTCATGCCATGTGGTTAGTCAACATTTGCGTCATCATGAAATGGGCGGCTAGAGTCCTCTCGTCCTCTGACTTGAGATGGCTGCCACCTATGGGTCAGATGATTGTCTGCCAGCATTAAGCAATTGGTAATTAAGTATTTAAGTTTTTTTCCCTAAACAGTGTCAAATTTTGGAGAAAAAAAAATCACGAAAATTAATTGTCACGCACAACGAGTCTGTGTGGAAAACGTCAGCTCGATTGGATCACGGGAAGTGTGTTAAAAAACGACCGAAAGATTTGCACGGTCGAGAGCAAGCAAGCAAGCACGCAAGCACGCAAGCAAGCAAGCGAACTTAATATAAAGGATTAAAAAAACAGGGGTGCATAAAAATATCAGCTCGAATTCAAATCGGGGTTAACGTAACAAGATAATTAACATGAATTGCTAATACAGTAAAACCTTGGATTGCGAGTAAATTGGTCTGCGAGTGTTTTGCAAGACGAGCAATTTTTATAAATAAATATTAATTTGATAAACGAGCGATGTCTTGCAATACGAGTACTGTAGTACGTACAGTATACGCTTTGTCTGCCGAGCGCCACGTGATCACAAGTGAGCCGATGGTTCTTCTCTTTCTCTCTCGCTGCGGGATTGTGGGTAATTGTCTCCCATGCTTGGTCTCAGTCGGCGTGTCTCACTCGTATAGTCAACATCCGTGCGAGAGTATACTGTTTACTATGGTGTTGTATAGTGTTGTGACCACGAGTGTGTGCGTAAAGCATCTTTTTTATTTTGTGTCCAAGTGTAGTGACTGTTCTTTAGTAACTGTACTGGAAGTGAAAGTCGTTCTACACAATAACCCTCCTCCTCCTCTCTCTCGTCTCCCTCACACCAGCCACGATTAAATTTGATGAATAAATTTGATTACTCTATATTAAATAAAAATAATAAAAAAAATGAAAAGTTATTTTATATTCATCATTTTTATATGAATACATACTTTTGGGTTGTGGAACGAATCATCTGAGTTTCCATTATTTCTTATGGGGAAATTCGCTTTGATATACGAGTGCTTTGGATTACGAACACGTTTCCGGAACGAATTATGCTCGCAATCCAAGGTTTTACTGTAAATGTATCTCATCTCTACCTCTTCTGTCATCTCAACGCACCTCCATTTTTATCCATTTCCATCTCGTCTCACCACATCTCTGCCTCTTGTCTATATCTTAGCTCTTCTCTTATCCCACTAGGAGTTCATATCTTGAAAAGAGGTGGGGGGGGGGGGGTGGTGGTGGCAGGCCAAAAATAAATGATGCTTAGGGTCCCCAATTGGCCAGCACCACCACGGACCGTGGACGTCTCGAGACGAACAAATCACTGCAAACACCAGTGCAGAATTCCCCTCCATTTTTAGCTCAGCACCAATGAGAGGCCGATCTTTAAAAAAAACTCGTCCAGAGATTGTCTGCTTAGGGGGCCATCCATTTAGTCGGTACGCCAAAAATCTGTCAATTTTAACCCTCTGCCCCTCCCTGTACGCACGCGTACTTTTTACACCCCCCCTCCCCCCGAATCCTATAGAACGGCCGATATTTAATCCACGCAGAAACGATCAAGGATTAATAATATTAACGTGTTTAAGCAAACAGATAGTCCACCGCCGGACTATCTAACTCATTTGAAGGCCAATGTAGACAAATTATTATCGGGGCTTCACCGCCCCCCCCACCCGTTTCCTATGCGTACGTAACATTGTCAGAAGACCGCCCCATACGCAAGCGTACGCATTTGGGTTACCCCCTCCCTCCCCCCTCCATGCGTACGTACTCAATGGATAGCCCCTTAAACACGCGCTGATGGAAAATATTGATATGCTGGTGAAACCAAAGTGTAACCTCGCCTGGTATGCAGGAGGTCGTGGGTTCGATCCCGACCCTGACGCCTGCTGCTGTAGATTTGTAGTTTGCTTGTCTCTCTCTCCCCGTAGTCGCGTGGATTTTTGTCGGGGTCCTCCATTGTTTTTTTCTCTCCACATTTAGAATCAACAGCACGCGTTTACAGTATTTGGCTCCTATAAATGTCCACGTGATACGCCGCTTCGTTGAGCTATCATTTGTGGCCAGGTCGCTTCTGATAAAGAGCTACACAGCACAATGGGCCCTACCTGGTAAAAATACAAAATATAGTTTAGTAGTTTATTTTAATTTTTTACTCAGTGACCCTCTTTCGGAAGAGCTCTATACGGGTGGTCGTCAATGTCATTCTGCCAGTAGTGTTGCGAGCAACTAATATACGCAGGGCTGAAGCTCGGCCTTTTAATTTACCGTTGCACAGTGAAGTGTGCCACCCATGTGTCTGTTTGCTAGACATCCATTAGCATTGTATTTCAGTTTTTCAGTTTCATTTATTTGGTATAGCCCTGTGAGCCATTTGGCTCTTGAATCGGGTTCAACCGCAAAAAACAAAAACATGAACAAGAAAACATCTTAAAGTGACTAAGCGCAAACAGAAAAATCTAGGAAAAACAGCAAAAAAATATTCCAGAATAAGCACCGTACACCAACGCTGTGTGCAAAAATCCCAGTGGGATGCAAGTCAAACAACAACAACCACAAGACAACTTAAATTAAAGCCATCAGTCTAACTCTGTACGACAACAAACAAACATGGCCAAACCAAAAAAACTTTTCGAAATCACCAAAATAAAGCCATAAAAGCAATGTAACAGTAATCATAGGAACTGTGACCGAAATTTAACAATAAACGACATAAACAATGAGGGTACCGACAGTCCCCTACTTACGAACCCCCGACTTGCGAACATTTGCACTTACGAAAACGAACTTCCATATGATATTTATTTTGTCACGTGAACTCGCTTGCGAACCGAACCACGGGAACTGTTTATGGTGTTTTCGTTTGCAGTGTTGCATGCAAATGTACAACATTTCTTCTTATTTATGAGTTTAACAATTCTTCCCCTTGTAGAACCGTAACACGTTTCATAACACTTGCCGTATGGGCATTTAAATACATATGCATTATTGTGTACCGACTTATGAACCGTTCGACTTACGAACGGACATTAGGAACGGAACCCGTTCGTAAGTTGGTGTGGCACATTAGGAATGGACCACTCTTTTAATTATTTCCTTGTGCAGCAAGGGAGTAAAGTGTGGTTCTGTGAAAGTCCTTATGTGCTGTGCAGTGCATCAATGTACGTGTGTACAGCAGCATGTGATGACTGGGTTGGGCCTGTAGGTGGCTGGCAGGGTTATTGAATAACCGCACTTGTACGCCAGTCACGTGGTTAATGGCGACTCGGTTGCGGATTGCTGTGTGACACCACGTGCTCTTGCATTTTACAGATTAACCACAATAAATGTCTTCTTGGTTCTTTCGGCAAAGTCACGTAGAAGGGAAATAATACAATATTAAAAATAAAACATAATAAAATACAATTCTCACGACATTTCGGCCACAACGCAAGCAGCCGTCCTCAGGTGAAGAACAGGGCTGTCTGAAAGACAGCGTCATTCAGACGCTGTTTGTTCATTCAGACGCTGTTTGTTCATTCAGACGCTGTCTTTCCGACAGACCTGTTCTTTACCTGAGGACGGTTGCTTGCGTTGTGGCCGAAACGTCGTGAAAATTGTATTTTATTATGTTTTTATTTTTTTATTTCCCGTCTACGTGACTTTACCGAAAGAACCAAGAAGATGAATCCCTGCAGTCACGAAAGCTTTAAATCGAAATTTCACAATAAATGTGTTTGCCCTCGATTTGGTACACCTGCCCACATCCTTCATTTCGAGTGTGCAACATTGGGGTCTGTCTGTACTTTAAAGGCACAGATTTAAGAAAAAAATTCCTTTGATTCAAGCTGTACATTTTTCTAAAGGGGGTAAACCCCCCTGAAATATTGCCAGATAGACACATCATACGGGATTATCCACACCTGCCATAGAGTAAAATCCTGAGTGCAGACCGGATTTCATATTACTGTATAGCAATGTCTGTTTCCACTACACAAACGTGAGAGGTCTGAGACCTGATCAAAGCTTAATTTCCAAAAGGCTGCTTAGGCCGGCTTGGACTAGCGATTATCAACGTAAGGCACTATCACCAGACTACAAGTTACACCCATCCATACTAACCCTGTATTATTGTACCGAATATTCCTAAAATCCTCTAATAGCACAGTACCACGAGGCAGAGGTCGCAAACGGGTTTTGATTCCTTACCCGTACCCGTACCCGTCCGGGAACCCGTTCCTTACCCGTACCCGGGGTACCCTACCCGAAATGAGTGACAAACGGTTACTCACCAGTGACTCACGGCCTACCCGTACCCGTACCCGGCCGCACCAGGGTCGCAAACGGCTACCCGATACCCGTACCCAGCCGGGTATCGGGTAGGGTACGGGTATCGGGTACCCGGTTGCGACCTCTGCCATGAGGACAAAATATGGCGAGTTGGCTGTGAGCCTGATTATATCCCTCTGCGCGTGCAAACATTTGAAGGCGCTCATAATACACCACGATTGGCTCGATCAACATTGCAATCCGTTACAGGTGTCAAACACTACATACGGAGTCCATACGTATATCCTGTTGTTCATTTTAATCAATGTCTATAAGTTTTAGTAATACAGTAACGTAAATTGTTTAATATAGTATAATAGACATTACATGTGTTTTAAGAAATTTGTAAATTAATTGGCGGATTAAGTTTCTCCGCACACTTTGTCAAGAATTTCACGTTGCCATAGAAACACAATAATCTCATGTTGTCATAGAAACCCAATTTTCTTATTCACGTTGTCATGGAAACCCAATATTCACTCACGTTGTTAGGGAAACCCAATAATCTCACCCACGTCATAGAAACCCAATGATAAAATGCCTTATAAACTCAATAATCTCACCCACATTGTCATCGAAACCCAATACATGAATATTACCACGTTATCATATAAACCCAAGAAGCTCACCCAAGTTGTCATGGACACCCAACAATCTCATGTCACAGAAATCCAAAAACTTCACAGCAAAGAAACTCAACAATCTGAACCACGTTGTCATAGAAACACAATATTTTAATGTTACCATAGAAACCCAAGTTTCTCACCAACGTTGTCAAGGAAACCCAAGAACCCCCCCCACCCCACCCCCCGCGTTGCCGTGGCAACCCGACAAAACTCCATCGTGGTGTGACGTCACCAGAGTTTGATCTCTATGATTGGTCGACACGCACGCGAGCCGGCCGCTGATTGGCTGATGGGGGTTTCCCCGTCATTTCTTTGAGTTGCAGAAGAAGAAGCAGACCCTCGGAACGCCTCTGCGAGCCGGTCTGCAGTTCCTTTTAAAAGTATTCTCCCTCTTTTTCAAAGTGTCCGTATCTTTAATAAGCAATAAGCGAGCGGCAAGGTCGGTTGGTCGTTCAGACGACGGCGTGTGTTCTGTGGGGAAATGTTCATCCGGTGCGGGCATCCTTGAGGCCTGTGACCCGCTCCACACAAAGCCTGAGACAGCCTGGGCCAAGCGCTGTGAAGGACGGGGCCGTCCATAAATGACGTCACGCACCTAGGGGGGGGGGGGGTCTGACATTTGTGACGATGTGTGACGAAGGGGGGGGCGTTTGAGAAATGTGACGTCACATAAAAAGGCGCAACTTTAAATAAATACGGACAACACGTTCTACTTAATTAAATAGACGTTTTTATGAATGTTTTCTCCTACAACATCAGAGTGCAGCGGCGCATTAAATACGCACTGCAATGACAATAGTTTAAAGCGATTTGAAGCATGTTTTATTTTGGGGGGGGGGGGCAGAGCTTTGTGACGTCATATTTAAAGGGGGGGGGGTCTGACTATGTGACGCCGTGCGACGATGGGGGGGGGGTCAAAATCGTTCAAAATCGCGTGACGTCATTTATGGACGGCCCCCAAGTACTCATTTGAGGCTGAGTCGACCTAGGGGAAACGCAGGACCCGGCGCGCGCGTGACGTCACTAGTTTGTTTTGTCGTGAGCGGAAATAGAACGGGGGTCGCCGGGGGGTCACGGCGCAGTGGGCTAACCACTGCGCCACCGCTCCTCGCGGTACAGACTCACAAAAGCCGTGCGTAGTCCACTGCTGGATGAAAACCTCCCCAAGCAAAACGATTTCACCGCTCCGTCTTCTCTCGTGGACGATTTTCTCACTTTGGGGGGGTTCCGTTCATTGAGCCCTCAGGGTGTTTTTCCTCTCCACGTTTAGAATCAAACTCGCGCGTTGAAGAGTATTTAGCTGGTGCTATAAATAGTCCACGTGATGATGGTGATGATAAGCCATCATCTTTGGTTCTTTCGGTAAAGTCACGTAGAAGGGAAGTAATAAAATAATAAAAATAAAACATAATAAAATAATTCTCACGACGTTTTATTTTTATTATTTTATTATTTCCCTTCTACGTGACTTTTCCGAAAGAACCAAGAAGATGAATCCCTGCAGTCACGATAAGCCATAATCTTTGGTTCTTTCGGTAAAGTCACGTAGGTATGAAATTTAATTTTGATAGAAATTTAATTTTAATTAAAATTTAATTTTTATTTTATTTTACCGAAAGAACCAAAGAGTATGATTCCTGCAGTCACGAAAACTTCAAATCTAGATTGATGATAAGCCACTTCGTTGAACTATCATTTGTGGCCAGGTCGCATCTGAAAAAAAGCCTTATATCTCACTGGACCTTGTAAAATGAAAATAAAACGTCTTTAATTTCGATTTAAAGCTTTCGTGACTGCAGGGATTCATCTTCTTGGTTCTTTCGGTAAAGTCACGTAGAAGCGAAGTAATAAAATAATAAAAATAAAACACAATAAAATAATTCTCACGACGTTTCGGCCACAACACAAGCAGCCGTCCTCAGGTGAAGACCAGGTCGACAGACCTGAGGACGGCTGCGTGTGTTGTGGCCGAAACGTCGTGAGAATTATGTTATTATGTTTTATTTTTATTATTTTATTACTTCCCTTCTACGTGACTTTACCGAAAGAACCAAGAAGAAAACAACGTTTTTAGTTTTAAAAACGTGTGAAAAGCACGCCGCCTTTGTGCATTGTCCAAATAAACCATCGGGCACCTTTCTGAAGATGTCCACTTAGGTCATCTTCAAGATGAATATGAGCGATGCTACACTGCCGGCAATCATCCCTTCTAACAACGTGGCCTGCCCAAGTCCCGCTTAGTTTTCTTAACAGTAAATAACACAGTCATGTAATCATCTCACTGGAAGTTTGTGCATCGCTTCTACATACGTATCTACTTTTTTTGTTCTAATTTAGAAAAATTCTAAACAATTAAGTGAGTTTCAAGAATGTGCGTTTCATAGGCAACGTTTTTCCCTTAAAATAAAAAAAACCACATGGTTGACAATGCTGTTGATTCTCTCTTCAACACACCGGTGGGCTAAAGAAGTGAATTATTTTGTCCTTTGAAAAATGTGACACATTTTATACTGTTTGGCCGTGTCGGGTGTTGGAGGGTTACGACACATTTATAAATAACGCGATCTGACCCAAAAACCTATATTATGAATAATATTGGTCGCGAAAGCCTACGTGTTAAAATGCACACAGCGTAATAATGACCAGTGCATTACAGAATGACAGTGCATGTTCAGGTGGTTATCTCTAAAACACTCAAAAGTTTAGCTGCCAAAGGTCATTCATCGTCAATTATTAATATCCACGTAGCTCATCCTCGCAGCGGATTTTGGTTAGCCATCGAACAAAGACGGTCACTGCATCGCACGCTTTCAGATGCGTTTCTGTGGCCGTCTGGAACGCTCTTCTGATATTAGGAAGCCACTGGAGCGTATGCTCTTTAATTTGTATTAAAAACTCGTTTTATTTTTAGAACTGCTTTCTGCGTTTCGTTTGTTGTCCTTCCCCCGCACCTCCGATTAGCACGCTTGGCTACTTACGGTGCGGAAGAAGTTCAACATATGTAATAATTTCGTGACAAAACGCGAGATTTGCAAGTGCAATTTAAAGCAATATTGACCATCTGTGACTCGAGGATGTCACGTCACTACACAGGGTCGTAGGTTATATATTCATCAAGTGTATTTTTTTTCACGTCCGACTTGCACAATCGAACGAAGCCTTTTAATCTGTAATTGCCATCACCGTTACAGCTCGTTTATGGCGATTACAATTTAGCGGTGGGTTAACAAAAGCGCGATTACATGCTACATGCCAAGCTAGTTCATGTCCAGTGACAAGCAAGCAGGGCTTGATTCCAATTCTGCAGCGTGACCTTGCGTTGAAGTGGTGCAAACACAACCTCAGCGAGGGGAGGAACGACCCGGTCGTTGTTAAACAAACATGAAACATAATGTTGCACGCTGAACAGCGCTAGCAAGAGATGCAATCTGCCTGTGTCTGCCGAACATTCTGCTCGTGTTCTCACCACCACTGAGGACAGGCCGCAATAACCTAATCTATTTTCTGTGGTTCTTTCGGTAAAGTCACGTAGATGAAAAAAAAATGAAAATAACTCAATTAAATCACGACGTTTCGGAGGCAACACAAGCTTCCGTCATCATGTGGAACAGCCACAGCAAAATTACTGTAGTGAGAGAAATTACTGTAGTGAATAGTGAATAATTTGTCTGTAACGTTTCCACCTGATGACGGAAGCTTGTGTTGCCTCCGAAACGTCGTGATTTAATTGAGTTATTTTCTTTTTATCATTATTATTAAATTATTTTTTTCATCTACGTGACTTTAACGAAAGAACCAAAGAGTATGGATCCTTGCAGTCACGAAAACTTCAAATCTAGAATTAACCCAATTTATTAATTGTACTTTGACACACGCGGTACTTCGTAGGTGAACCTGTGTGTCGTAGCGCCTTCAGTGGCCGCAGTTCAGCCCCCAAGTGTTTGCCGCTTCGCTGAGCTGAACCATTATTCGTCCATCTTCTTGGTTCTTTCGGTAAAGTCACGTAGAATGGAAATAATAAAATAATAAAAATAAAACATTATAAAATAATTCTCACGACGTTTCGGCCACAACGCAAGCAGCCGTCCTCAGGTGAAGAACAGACTGTCTTCTCGACAGACCTGTTTTTCACCTGAGGACGGCTGCTTGCGTTGTGGCCGAAGCGTCGTGAGAATTTTTTTATTGTTTTATTTTTATTATTTCCATTCTACGTGACTTTACCGAAAGAACCAAGAAGATGAATCCCTGCAGTCACGAAAGCTTTAAATCGAAATTTTATTATTTTATCTTTATTATTTTATTATTTCCCTTCTACGTGACTTTACTGAAATAACCAAGAAGATGAATCCCTGCAGTCACGAAAGCTTTAAATCGAAATCATTCGTCCAGTCATGGGATTCTTTTCATCGCGTTACAGAGTGATTCACGCGGCACACAGACGCGCGTTTGTTATTTTATGACGGCGGGGCCTGTGGGTGTTCGCCAAACCGGTGAACTTTGAAAAGAAACCGCCACTGCTGTTAAACATTATTCCGGAATTCTAGATTTGAAGCTTTCGTGACTGCAAGGATTCATATGCTTAGGTTTTTTCGGTAAAGTCACGTAGGTAAAACATTAAAATTAATAAAAGTAAAATAAAATAAAAATCACGACAGCTGTCGTGGCTGTGACGGTTCCACCTGAAGACCGAAGCTTGTGTTGCCTCCGAAACGTCGTGATTTTTATTTTATTTTACTTTTTTTATTTTTAATGTTTTACCTACGTGACTTTACCGAAAAAAACCTAAGAATATTATCCCGGAATTGCATTTCATTTGACTCTAATGACAAACGAGAAGGGGATAAGGGAGGGGTTTAGGCTTCATCATGGGGGGGGGGGGTGCACATCCCCCTCGAGTCACTCGACGCCACGAGGCCGTTTATTTCCACGTGTTGCATTGACCTCCGAACCCGCTGTGATAGCATCCCCTTTCGCTGTCGAGCAGGGAGCGGGGACGAGAAGTGGAGTACTCGGCCCGTGACCACCGGTGCCTGAGTGTGGCGCACGGCAGACGGCACGGATAGCGAGCGGGCGAGCGCGCGGGAGAGCGAGCGAGTGAGCGGCATGCTGGCCAAAGAGAAGATCGTCATCGGCATTAGTGGGTGAGTGTCTTGATGCAGATTATCACTGAATCGTAATCACAATGATTCCCGTAATCCGGTCATTTATTTATCCAGGAACGACTCGCCGGGCCTCAAGATGTTCTGTTCATTTGAGTCGTGCACTGGGCTGGTTTGAGCAATCTGTTCACTTGGGCTTCGTCAATGTTTATTTATTAACACAGTTGCTGAGCGCAGGGGGCCCCGAGGTCAAGGGGTCAGCGACGATTGCACACACCGTGCACACAAGAGACGTTAACACTCAAACAGGGCCACAATTGCACTCAAAAGTTCACAAACCCACTTGCTTATACAACGGTTGTACTGTAGGTACTGTATGTTGAACTTCTTTTGCACCGTACGTAGCCAGTCATGCTAATCGCGCATTATTTGGCACGTTGTGGTGGCGAGATGTTAACTACCTCGCCTGGTATGCAAGAGGTCCTGGGTTCGATCCCGACCCTGACATTTGTATATTTGGAGTTTTCACAGTCTCCCTATGGTCGCGTGGATTTTTCTCCGGGTCCTCCGTTTTTTTTCCCTCCACATTTAGAAACATGCATTTAAAGTGTTTGGCTGCTATACATTTCCACACGATGAGCCACTTCGTTGAACTATCATTCGTGGCCCAGGTCGCTTCTGCATCAGAGCGATATAGCTCAGTAGGCTCGTTAAATAACAATAGCTGACTAATTTAGTTTCATTCTAGATTTGAGGCTTTCGTGACTGCAAGGATTCATACTCTTAGGTTTTTTCGGTAAAGTCACGTAGGTAAAAAATAAAACTAAATAAATTAAAACAACTAAATTAAATCACGACGTTTCGGGCGCAACACAAGCGTCCGTCATCAGGTGGGAAAGCGTGGCCTGCTGCTACAGTCTGCATCAGCAGTAGGCCACGCTTTCCCACCTGGTGTTGCGCCCGAAACGTCGTGATTTAATTGAGTTGTTTTCATTTATTTCATTTTGTTACCTACGTGACTTTACCGAAAAAACCAAAGAGTCATTTAGTTTAGTCGATATTTTTTTGCTGTGCCGCCATCTCCTGGCGAGCCAGGCTATGTCACTTCGACTCACACGCGCGGGGTGTTTCGCAACATCTGTTGCGGTGATCCATCAACCCTCGCTGCTGCATCCACAGTGATGGATTCCAGGCGTGCGCCACCACCACCACTACCCGTTCATTCGCAAATTGATGTCGCCAGGAGACACGGGCCTCTCAAACGTAGCCAACATTGACACAGAGCGCAATCTCTCCCAGTGTGACCAACGCAGGTAAAACCTCCTTAAGCCTCCGACTTCAAAAGGCACTCCCCAACTGCAAAGTCATCCACCAAGATGACTTCTTCAAGGCGAGTACAAAGCAACGTACAGAGCAGCGTAAAAAATTAAACGCTTGAATTCGTGCTGCCTGTTCCAACGGGAAAGGTGGGATTATCGGGACCTAGGGATATATGTCAGAGAGGAGTTGGGCTACAGATTTACAAAAGAAGATTGGAATGAACGGTGGAAGTTGCGGGGAGATATGAATTTTCAAGCCGTGCAAAGGTCCTCACACGTATACATTGAAATACACGGGTGGTGGGTGGCTGGGGTAGCACTGTGCCACCATGGCCATGATCCGGGTTTGCAAATCTGGGTTCTCTCCTCGTGTGATTAACCGTTTCCCATTCCAAGGATGACCGCAAGTGGCAGGGTGGGTGTCCCGTTCACCGCTGAATCTCGGAACACGCAAGCGGTTCAGATATTGTAACTCACCGCAGAGAACTGTAGCTACACGACCGCGCTCTATGATAGCTGGCGCCAAACTGTGCCACCGCACGCACTCCCGCGTGGCCTTGTGGGAGCATCGGTACCGAGAAAGTTGTTTTATTTTAGTGTTGCTTCCAGACATACACGTGCATCATCGGACCGGGAAAGGGTTGAACCGGGTTCTCAGTTGAAGTGAGTTGATGGTTGGTGGTCTCGGCCCGGTAACTAACAAATGCAGGTACAAAAACACCGAATTACATTTTATCTTCCAACAATTTATCAACAAATTCCAGATTCAAATTAAGAGATTATAGTTTTTTTGTCTTCTTGGTTCTTTCGGTAAAGTCACGAAATAATAAAATAATAGAAATGAAACAAAATAAAATATTTTATTATGTTTTATTTTTATTATTTTATTATTTCCCTTCTACGTGACTTTACCGAAAGAACCAAGAAGGTGAATCCCTGCAATCACGAAAGCTTTACGTCGAAATATATTTTGTTGCTTTCACCGTCATGTGGAGAACATCTCTGCAGCAGGCCGCGCGTGTGGGAATAGTGAAACACGGCCACAGTCTAATGAAGAGCACACTGGACTTGCGATCCAGAAGTCCGCGGTTCAATTCGACATCCTGGTGCGGCGGTTGAAACATTGGGACAGGTTTCTAAAATCCCCCTCCCCTCTGCTGATGTCCACGTGGTGGTGTGAAGTGGTTTCCCCACACAGTTATAGTCCATAGACAGGTTTAGTAGGTGAAAGTGTTGCCACTCCTGCCCCTTTGAAGACAACTGACCGTTGTTGAAGTGTAGAGACCACACATTACCACCTTTGAGCTCCCTCGAGTGGAGGCCCTTCTGCCAGAAGTGGTTGTGAGCAAACAATTGCAGGGCCGCACCTTTTCCCCAGAGGTCGCAACCGGGTACCCGATACCCGTACCCTACCCGAAACCCGGCTACACGTACCCGGCCGGGTACGGGTACGGGTAGCCATTTGCGACCCTGGTGCGGCCGGGCACAGGTACGGGTAAAGAATCAAAACCCGTTTGCGACCTCTGCTTTTCCCCTAACCTTTTAACTAATTGCACGACTTAATTTTGGCATTGTATTCTAAATGGTCAAATGCCAGGTTACTTGTGAATTTTACTATTTTTCAGCCTCCAGAAGAAGTCGTGATGGATTCAAATGGCTTCTACCAGTATGACGGTACGAACCGATTTGCTATCCACCTTTAAGGTGTATTATTCACCACAACAATGTGTATGTATGTTGAACTTCTTTTGCCCCATACGTAGCCAACCGTGATAATCGGAGGTGTCGGGGAAGAACAATAACAAACACACATTTTTGCATCTTATGTTGGTTGTAGTCACTGCGTACATCTATGTGTAGGGCACCACGGTGGCTAGGAGATGTTAACTACCTCACCTGGTATGCAGGAGGTCGTGAGTTCTACCCCGACCTTGACGCCTGCTGCTGTATATTTGGAGTTGGCGTGTCTCTCTCTCATTATCACGGTGGCTAGGAGATGTTAACTACCTCGCCTGGTATGCAGGAGGTCGTGAGACCTACCCCGACCTTGACGCCTGCCGTATATTTGGAGTTGGCGTGTCTCTCTCTCATCATCACGGTGGCTAGGAGATGTTAACTACCTCGCCTGGTATGCAGGAGGTCGTGAGACCTACCCCGACCTTGATGCCTGCTGCTGTATATTTGGAGTTGGCGTGTCTCTCTCTCTCTCCCCGTGGTCGCCTGGATTTTGCTCCGGGTCCTCCGGCTTTTCCCTCCACATATAGAATTAATGTGCGTTCATAGACTTTGGCTGCTATAAATGTCTACACGATGAGCCACTTCGTTGAGCTATCATTTGTGGCCAGGTCGCTTCTGAATAAGAGCTACGTAGCTCAGTGGGCCTTACCTGGTAAAATAAAACAAGTAAACCCGTAAAAACTAAGTTTTTCACTATAAATCCTTTATATGCGTGGCATCGGGGTGGCTAGAGTCCTCTCGTCCTCTGGCAGCATTAAACAATTGGTAATTACATATTTGAAAAAAATTCCCTATACAGTGTAACATTTTGGAGAAAAATTTTTCACGAAAATGCATTGTCACGCACAACGAGTCTGTGTGCAAAATGTCAGCTCGATTGGATCACGGGAAGTGGGTTAAAAACGACCGAAAGATTTGCACGGTCGTAAGCGCGCAAGCGAACTTAATATAAAGGATTTAAAAAATCTTTTTTGTTTTTGCCGTTGGCGAGTGCGCTCCCGCACGACTTTCTATTTCACTCCAGTCATCACCGCCTTGAACATGGACGCGATGATGAACGTTGTGAACGCGTGGATCAAAGACCCCTCTGGATTCAAGGGATTGTCTTCTGAGTCCCACATCGCCAGTCAGCCCCTGCACTACGATCCCGACGCTCCCCACATCCTGATCATCGAGGGCTTTCTCATGTACACCTACAGGTCAGTGAACGTGTACAGGTGTGTCTTCATGAACACCTACAGGTGAGTGAACGCCTCCCCTTGCTTAACGTGTACAGGTGTGTCATCATGTACACCTACAGGTGAGTGAACGTGTACAGGTGTGTCTTGGCCCATCACCGACGACGACGACGACGCGCCGTGACCGCGAGCCAACGGCTTTGACCCTGGAAGCATGTCGAGGGGGGGTAGCGATGAAGAGTCCACCATGTACTCGAACTGTGTTGCTCTTCGAGTTGCTGTGTTCACAAGCTGTGTGACGTCACCACGCCCGCTCCTGTCCCACCTCGCGACTGATGCCACCGGTGTTGTCTCCGCAGGCCGCTTTTAAACGTGTTCGACTTCCGATATTTGCTGACCGTTCCGTTCGACGAAGCCAAGAGGAGACGAAGGTGAGATTGAATTCGGTAGCGACGACAGCACTAATTATTCTTTAACCGGCCCATCAGCCTTACAAAGGGCTATAAAGTGAGCGCCGCTTAGCGTGTACCACGGAGCGACTGGCTCCTTCCATGGGAATGTAGAATCTGCACCGTTGGCTCAGGTGTAGCGACGGGGTGTGAGCACCCACCCCATTGCTCATGTGAATGGAGAGATTTGTTTTACGTAATCCTGGAGATGGTAAAACCCTCGCTTGCTTAGTGAACAACAGATGCGCAACGCGGACTGTATAAAGGAGTTGAATGTATAGTGATAGGTTTTTACCCTTTCAACTTGTATAAAACTGACACCTTTATAAAAGGCATCATGTTTGCAATAACCACAACACAAGCAGTCAAAATGCAAACAAAAAGAAACAACTCTGATGATGATAATGATATGCACTGTCCTTGAAGTTGATTGGTCCACACCCGAGACAGCTTTTCTTAGAGCCTAGTCTCCATTGGTGTTGGAGCAGATGACGCCAAAAGGCATATAAAGGTGTCAGTTTTGTACCAGTTGAAAGGGTAAAAACCTATTACTATATTTTGCCACTGGTAAAGGAGATGTCTCATAGTGTAAATGCTTGCCTCGAGCTCTCAATACTCTGATAGTGCGCTGTTTTTGAGTTGTACGCCTTTTGGCGTCATCTGGACCAACACCAATGGAGACTAGGCTCTAAGGAAAGCTGTCTCGGGTGTGGACCAATCAACTCCAAGGACAGTGCATATCATTATCATCATCAGAGTTGTTTCTTTTTGTTTGCATTTTGACTGCTTGTGTTGTGGTTATTGCAAACGTATGATGCCTTGTATAAAGGTGTCAGTTTTGTACCAGTTTAAAGGGTAAAAACCTACTACTAAACCGTGGTGTAGTCATTTATGCAGCTCGTTTGGATAGAGGCCGGCTGAATTTAAGAAAAATCACGTCCGTAGTTTCAAACGGCTGCGCGCAGGGGGATCTAACTGGCGACCAGTGTATGCGGAACGTCTTTCGCACCGCACGTAGCCAACCGTGATAATCGGAGGCGCGGGGGAAGGACATTGCACCGAGGCATCATCCTCGCTCGCATCGGCTCGCCAGGTGATTGCGTGTGCGCGGTGTCCCCTTCGATTTTCCCCGGTCCCCAGCACCAGGGTGTACTGCCCCGCGGATCCTCCCGGCTACTTCGAGGGCCACGTTTGGCCGATGCACCTCGAGCACAAGGAAGAGATCCGCAGCCTCGGTGTGCACGTCGGTAAGGGCCCCTAGCGGTGTCAAAGTTTCATTGACCGAGAGGTGGCCGAGTGGCCCACAGGTCGGAGGGTTGAGCCAGCGCTGCTGAGATCCTGGGTTCAAATCAAGGCAGCCGCTGCCTTGTGACACATGCGCTCGGCCTGTTCTCCTGTAACCCGGTAGTCGTTGCGTTCCTGAAGAAAAGCGCGTTATGGGAAAAATTGCGTTGAAATGCTTAACATATAATGTGGGGGTAAAGCACAGTCCGCGATAACACGTGGGATGCGTACGCTGGCTGTACAAAGATCTGAGGTGCGTGGATAGAATCTAGAAGCATCCAGCAGCATCCCAATGCCTTGTGATGACGATGCTACTCCGAGGCAGCCGTACGATCGCTTATTCCTACTCACGCGACGTAGTTCTGTCCACTCAATCGTGTTATATCCACTTCGCGTGATGAAAACACGAGTTGTTGGAGAACAGAGCGTACATAGATATATCCAATAATAATCATTGCTTATCTTCTTGGTTCTTTCGGTAAAGTCACGTAGAAGGGAAATAAAAAATAAAAACATAATAAAATACAATTTTCATGACGTTTCGGCCACAACGCAAGCAACCGTCCTCAGGTAAAGAACAGGTCTGTCGGAAAGACAGCGTCTGAATGAACAAACAGCGTCTAAATGACGCTGTCTTTCCGACAGCCCTGTTCTTCACCTGAGGACGGCTGCTTGCGTTGTGGCCGAAATGTCGTGAGAATTGTATTTTATTATGTTTTATTTTTAATATTGTATTATTTCCCTTCTACGTGACTTTGCCGAAAGACCCAAGAAGATGAATCCCTGCAGTCACGAAAGCTTTAAATCGAAATCATTGCTTATTAACCCAGGTAAGCTGAGTCCGATGGCTCTCTTTCAGGAGGGTCTTGCGTTGGGGTGTTTGGCCAACGCCAGGTGCATTAAATTTCGATTTAAAGCTTTCGTGACTGCAGGGATTCATCTTCTTGGTTCTTTCGGTAAAGTCACGTAGAAGGGAAATAATAAAATAATAAAAATAAAACATAATAAAATAATTCTCACGACGTTTCAGCCACAACGCAAGCAGAGAATTATTTTATTATGTTTTATTTTTATTATTTTATTATTTCCCTTCTACGTGACTTTACCGAAAGAACCAAGAAGACCAGGTGCATTGTTCACGTTTAGCTTGGGGAGGAAAATGGAGAACCCGGAGAAAACTCGTGCCGAACAGGGGGAGAAGATGCCAAATCCCACGTGGATATGAGTCAGTAATAGAACTCGGGTCCTTTGGGATGTGAGGCACAGGTGTTTCCATGTCGCCACATGGTTAAACCGGGTTTTTAAGTGCAGTGAGTTGATGGGCTCAGGCCAATTCATCAATGTCCGCACAATAAGACGTCACATTTTGTTCTGTACTGAATGTCGCTCGATTCCAGTTTCGGGGATTCAACATATTGGTTTGGCTGTCATGCAGCAAACCTTGTTCTCATAAGCAGAGAGATTAGGAAGGTGCTACGTTTTACCGCATGGCATGGAGGTAACTTGATGGGATCTTAGAAGTAGTTATAAGATATCCGCTCCTGTGGACTATTCTCTAACACGAAGAGTCGCACATGCCACTGAGAAGACTAGCAGGATATAATTGGGGAATACCTACAAAAAGGAAAAGATAAAAAAATTAACCCGTAAAAACAAAGTTTTCACTATAAATCCTTTATATGCGTGGCGGCTAGAGTCCTCTCGTCCTCTGGCTTGAGATGGCTGCCACCTATGGGTCAGATGATTGCTTGCCACCATTAAGCAATTGGTAATTACATATAAAAAAAATTTCTTAAAAAGTGTAAAATTTTGGAAAAAAATTTTCACGAAAATTAATTGTCACACACAACGAGTCTGTGTGCAAAATGTCAGCTCGATTGGATCACGGGAAGTGGGTAAAAAAACGACCGAAAGATTTGCACGGTCGTAAGCGCGCAAGCAAGTGAACTTAATATAAAGGATTTAAAAAGATAAGACGTGTGGGTGTGACGATTTGATGTTTCAGCAATTAACATCGCCCCACCAATGTTGGATGTTGATGTCTTTGTAAATCTGGTGGAATGGCCATAAGCCTGACTCGCTCTTGTCCAAAAGCAAGCTTCACATTTTACGTTGACAGTACTGCCAAGAAGAAGGGCCATTGCTCAAAACTTGGTAGGCTTCCCATGGCAAAGCGGTGTTCATGACGCACAACTCCATCACGACGTGTTTTGTGCGTCCCTTAACACCCGCATGTCAGCCAAGACCCAATCTCCCAAACGAGTGGCGTTACGATTGTGGTCGCGCTCTGACCCGGCGGGAGAGCGAGCGGATCGCAATCGGAATGTTGCCTGTTAAAATCCCGGTCGTGGTTTGACCGAGCCCATCATCCCTCTGGGGATCGTGAAGTGAGTACTACTTTGTGAGGAAGTTAACATTCAGACGCTGTCTCCCCGACAGACCTGGTCTTCACCTGAGGACGGCTGCTTGCGTTGTGGCCGAAACGTCGTGAGAATTATTTTTATAATGTATTATTTTATTATTTTATTATTTCCATTCTACGTGACTTTACCGAAAGAACCAAAAAGAAGTTAACAGTAGTTTTTTTTTTAACCAATCTTATCATAAAAAACTCCTCTCCAGGTGCCTACCCTGGCTCCTCCCCCCTCAACCAGTATATATACAAGGTCGGGTCTCTTGGAATTTCTCTTTACTTGATACAGCAATCGTGCTGCGACGGTTCCACCTGAAGACGGAAGCTTGTGTTGCCTCCGAAACGTCGTGATTTATTATTTTATTTCTATTATTTTTATTATTTATCTTTTATTTTTTACCTACGTGACTTTACCGAAAAAACCTAAGAGTACTAACAGTAGTTGTCCTATGGATAGACTCACCCCTTCCACCACTGGGTCAGGGCTACGAACAGGAGGTGAACACCACCTCCAACGCTCATATGAACAGATGACCGCTTTGGCTTTGAATCTCAGACGGGTGGCATTGCTGTACCATTGGGGTTCCTGTGCCCCACAGAACCTTACCTGGACGGGACGAGTTCCCCGGACGAACTGTTCCGGTTGGCATACGACGACATCAGTGCCAAGGTCCGTCGATTGTCGTCCGGCGTGTAACGGCTTCCGTTGGACTAAACTAAACACTGCACTGTTTATGTTGTCAGGTGGGGCCCACTGAGCTGTATAGCGCTATACTCTTAGGTTTTTTCGATAAAGTCACGTAGGTAAAAAATAAAATTAAAAATGATGAAAGTAAAATAAAAATAAAAATCACGACGTTTCGGAGGCAACACAAGCTTCCGTCTTCAGGTGGAACCTTCACAGCACGATTGCTGTTTACAGGTGAAACCATCACAGCACGATTTCTGTATCAAGTAAAGAGATACCGCAATCGTGCTGTGACGGTCCACCTGAAGACGGAAGCTTGTGTTGCCTCCGAAACGTCGTGATTTTTTTATTTTTATTTTACTTTTATTAATTTTAACTTAATGTTTTACCTACGTGACTTTACCGAAAAAACCTAAGAGTATGAATCCTTGCAGTCACGAAAGCTTCAAATCTAGAACTGTGTAGCTCTTTTTGAGAGCTGTGTTCGCCTCTAAAGCCATCCGCTGGATTCATAACAATCCACCCAAACACCTGAAACTGAGCCAATCTTATCGCTCCTTCTCCACGGTGGGCACACTCTCCCATCGGCATCATGGTATTGTTACAACTTTTTAAACTATAACTAAACTATACACTTTTTATCTTACCAGCTAGGCCCACTGAGCAGTGTAGCTCTTCATTTTGAAGATTGGCGTTCGCCCCTAAAGCCATCCACTGGATTTCTAACTAAGACGTCAACTTATATTTCGATTTAAAGCTTTCGTGACTGCAGGGATTCATCTTCTTGGTTCTGTCCGTAAAGTCACGTAGAAGGGAAATAATAAAATAATAAAAATAAAACATAAAATAATTCTCACGACGTTTCGGCCACAACGCAACCAGCCGTCCTCAGGTGAAGAACAGGTCTGTCTTTCCGACAGACCTGTTCTTCACCTGAGGACGGCTGCTTTGTCTTCCCGACAGACCTGTTCTTCACCTGAGGACGGCTGTTTGCGTTGTGGCCGAAACGTCGTGAGAATTATTTTATTATGTTTTATTTTATTATTTTATTATTTCCCTTCTACGTGACTTTACCGAAAGAACCAAGAAGATGTCAACTTGTGATTACTACCCAATTTAGAGATACTGCCACGGTTATGTGCAGCTCGTTTCCATCTCTTGGCACAGCAGTTGAAACAATACGTAGTTTTTGTTTTGTTATTCCACCCCCCACCCCCCCCCCCCCCGCTTCTGTCCACACCTCCGCTCAGCATGGTTGGCTACGTACGGTGCGAAAGAAGTTCAACGTACGTACATCGATTGTTGTCCTTCCCCCACACTTCCGATTAGCACGATTTGGCTCCACGTGGTGCAGAAGTTCAACATACATATATGCATAGTTTGTTGTCCTCGCACCTCCGGTTACGACGGTTGGCTTTGTATGGTGCGAAAGAAGTTCAACATACATACATTCAGACGGACACAGCAATATAAATGTGTGCATCACAGGTAGTCGACTGGCAAGACGTGCGGGGGTAAATGTGGGATGTTTGCACACAGCGTTGGTGTACGGTGCTTTTTTTCCTGGAAGACTTTGCAGTTTTTTCCTGGATTTTTCTGTTTGCGCGTATTCACTTGAAGATGTTTTCTTGTTCGTGTTTTTGTTTTGTTGCGGTTGCACCCGATTCAACAGCCGAATGGCTCACAGGGCTATACCAAATAAACTGAAACTGAAAAAGTACTCCAACCCCTTCCAAGCGTGGAAGAGCAGGCAAAGAATGACCCTCTAGATCAGCGGCCCCCAAACTTCTTGGCACCAGGGGACCGGTTTCGTGGAAGACAATTTTTTCACGGACCGGGGGTGGGGGGGGTCATCATTGGGTCTTTCCCCCTTTTCAAAGAAGCTCCCCAGCGACGTTTGTTTTTTAACTCATTGTAGCTACTAGGGGTTAGAGCTTGTGGGCTTACCACAACTGTGGCTGAGACAAGTGCGCAGTGCGGGAAAGAGGCGCGGACGGAAGTGGTCAATAAGACAATGGGGGCGGCCCACGCCAGGGGTCGCAACCGGGTACCCGATACCCGTACCCTACCCGATACCTGGCTACCCGTACCCGGCTGGGTGCGGGTACCCGTTTGCGACCCTGGTGCGGCCGGGTACGGGTACGGGTAGGCCGTGAGTCACTGGTGAGTAACCGTTTGTCACACATTTCGGGTAGGGTACGGGTAGGGAACGGGTACTCGTACCCGACCGGGTACGGGTACCCATTTGCGACCCTGGTGCGGCCGGGTACGGGTAAGGAATCAAAACCCGTTTGCGACCTCTGGCCCACGCGCGGACTCACCACTCTCACCTCCTGCTGCTGTGTGGCCCGGTTTATAACAGGCCACGGACCGGTAGCGGTCCGTGGCCCGGGGGTTGGGGACCCCTGGTCTAGCGGGACTCTCTCTCGAGGGGCTCTCCTCCAGAGCTCCGTCCAGTGCAGGCCCTTCTGCCAGCAGTGGCTGGGAGCAGACAAATGCAGGGCTGCACCTTTACCTTTTGCTCAATTGAGAGCGATACGGAAGAGGGCGAGCATGGCAGTGGTAATCTTGTGTGGTTGGTTTGAACTCGTAGGGACTGTTATTGTGACACGACGCAGTGTTGTCGTCTGCTCGTGATTCGTAAAACTTGAAAACCATGAAGGATTTTGTAAATGATGTCGCCGCCTTTCATTAAAATGCTGCTGAGTAAATGGTTGTTACTTTTCAATGAAAACTTGTTTTTGCACGCGACAATAATAACTTTGGCAAATGTTTATCAGTCAAATGAAAATGTAAAAAAGGAACATGTATAGCTTCATATGGAGCAAGGATACAAATATCTAATTTCTCATGGGGCAAGTGGAGGCACAACGACTGACACAATGCACTGTTCGCAGACCATCACGTGACCTGAGTTTGATTCCCAGGCACGGCAAACATCGGTGGCGAGTGATACATGAACCGATCCTGTGCACCCCCCCTCCCCAATTTCGTATCAACCCGCACTGATCAACACGGTGAAGTATGGTCAAACAACCCCACAGCTCACATACAGTGGGGGAGACTGATTTTGATAAAAACGTGTAGCAAACAAAAAAGTAGAATGTTAGTTCGTAAACTGTCCCCAATTCCAACTGCGCCGTTGCCATCTTACGAGACGACAACATCCATGATGCAATCTCACAGAGAGCAACGCTTCACACAACAGGCTGCAGAAGCGGCAGAGGTCGCAAACGGGTTTTGATTCCTTACCCGTACTCGGCCGCACCAGGGTCGCAAACGGGTACCCGTACCCGGCCGTACCCTACCCGTACCCGCCCGGGTACGGGTAGGGTACGGGTATCGGGTACCTGATTGCGACCTCTGGGATGAAGCCATGTTGCAGGCGCGGGTGGGTTGATTCTAGGAACTTGAATTGTGAGAAGAGACAAGACGTTGGGAAATGAGTGACAAACGGTTACTCACCAGTGACTCACGGCCTACCCGTACCCGGTCGCACCAGGGTCGCAAACTGGTACCCGTACCCGGCCGGGTACGGGTAGCCGGGTATCGGGTAGGGTACGGGTATCGGGTACCCGGTTGCGACCTCTGAGAAGGGGGCAGGGGCGATGGGGCGGGTCAAAGGGCAATTTAAAAAATTCCTTCAAGTGCCCTCGTTCTCCTGTCCCCCAAACTCCGCTATGAGATTGTTATCGCTCCGCAGTCAAGCTGTGATGTTTTAACTCTGGCAGCTGCCACACAGACAAATGAAGCCTACGAAACTAAATTGACTGCAATGGGTGTTTTTGTTGTTGTTGTTGTGTAGTCATTCGGTGACCGTGCTGAGACCAGTAACTGTGACCGCGTCCGTCCAGTGCTCGCTGAGCTGCATTGGCTGCTGGTTGCCGAACGAATAATTCGTCATCAGGTCGCACTCGTTACACGCGCAAAGTGCTCGCCACAAATGAACCACAGTAACTTGTGTGAGCTCGGCAAGGTGCGTAAATCATCACGCGAACTCCGGTCATCCTTGCAGCAGCGGATTTTGGCTCGTCGTCGAACAAAGACGGTCACCATCTGCAACCGTCTGGAACACTCTTGCTTCCGATATTAGGAAGCCGCTGGAACTGTGCACTTTCAAATCATCGAGATTGAAAACTCAATTCTTTAGAACTGCTTTTAACACGCTTTCTATTAACTCGCTCTGTCTGTTGTTGTTGTCGCATAGCTTCCAAATGCAGAATCGCCAAATGATGTGTTTCATACTTGATTTGAAGCTTTCGTGTCTTGCAGGAATTACCAGGCTCTCATAGGGCCATTCGACCTTCTTCTTTCCCTCGGTCCCTTCGGGGTGGATTCATTGACATGCTAATTTCTCTGCGCCACCAGCAGCCACCAGCAGACCCACCTCTCTCTCTGCCCAACCCCCACCCCGCCCCCCTCTCTCTATTTAAGGCCTCGACACAGAGGCATTGGGTCTCTGTGTGTCTATGTTGTGTGTCTCTCTCTGCTTGTGTCTGTCTGTGTGTCTATGTTGTGTGTGTCTCTCTCTGTCTCTTTGTTTTCTCTCTCTGCTTGTGTGTCTGTCTGTGTGTCTATGTTGTGTGTGTCTCTCTCTGTGTGTCTCTGTGTTGTCTCTCTCTGCTTGTGTGTCTGCCTGTGTGTCTATGTTGTGTCTCTGTGTGTCTATGTTGTGTGTTTCTCTCTGTGTGTCTGTGTTGTCTCTCTCTGCTTGTGTGTCTGTCTGTGTGTCTCCGTGTCTGTGTTTTGTCTCTCAAATTTAGCTATACCTGCTGACGACTGCCTGTGTTGCAAACGAAACGTCGTCCTCTATAATTGAATTTCCTTTCTTTCTACGTGACTTCACCGAAAGAACCAAAGGGTGATGTGTTTCATTTTGAGACCATCAATCCGTTACGCTTGAACCCAGTTTATCCGCGGGCATCAGCTTCAACCCGGATTCAAACCCAGGCCCTCAGCGTTGCCGGCTCGACACTCTACCCTCTGAGCTTTGTGGCCTCCCCGTAGATCCATATATATTTGTAAAGAAATTGCATCTTTTTTAAAAAATCCTTTATATTAAGTTCACTTGCTTGCTTGCTTAGGACCGTGCAAATCTTTCGGTCGTTTTTTAACCCACTTCCCGTGATCCAATCGAGCTGACATTTTCCACACAGACTCGTTGTGCGTGACAATTAATTTTCGTGAAAAATTTTTTCCAAAATTTTACAGTTTTTAGGACAAAAATATTATATTTAATTACCAATTGCTTAATGCTGCCATGCAATCATCTGACCCATAGGTGGCAGCCATCTCAATCCAGAGGACGAGAGGACTCTAGCCGCCACGCATATAAAGGATTTATAGTGAAAAACTTTGTTTTTACGGGTTATACTTGTTATGAGTGTTTGAAGACGACTCAGACTTGAAAACATGGACGAGTACAAAATGTTTAATGTCCCACTGCATCAGAATTCTGCAACGGTAGAGTTGCTCCGGTAATGAACGATATTCTGCCGTCAGCCTCTGTAATTGTCGTGTCGTTCTACATCAGCCAACACGCGGCGTTTCCGCTAAACGTTTTGCTTTACAAATCCCACGGAAGCAGTGCTTAAAATACAAAACACGTGAATTCTCAAGCCGATAAGTGTCCCGTCCGCTGAGCTGTGTCAAGGAGCATGAACCAGCATCACGGCGAACTCCGCTTATCCTCGCAGCAGCAGCAGCAGCAGCGGCGGCTTTTGTGTGGCTATCGAACAATGTGACCGGTGCTGTGTACTGGACTTAAAAAAAATTAACCCGTAAAAACAAAGTTTTTCACTATAAATCCTTTATATGCGTGGCATCGGTTTTATTTTATTATTCATTTCTGTTTTTCTTGAGTAAGAGTTTCATTTTTATCACATTGGTATTTTAAATTAAATATTAAAAAAAAAAATTTCCTAAAAAGTGGAAAATTTTGGAAAAAAAATTTCACGAAAATAAATTGTCACGCACAACGAGTCTGTGTGCAAAATGTCAGCTCGATTCGATCACGGGAAGTGGGTTAAAAAACGACCGAAAGATTTGCACGGTCGTAAGCGCGCAAGCAAGCAAGCAAGTGAACTTAATATAAAGGATTTAAAAAAGAAAAGTCCTCTATCGCAGAGAGCTTCCCTGAGCCTGCTGAGCATGCTTTAAAGGATACAATTGCCGATGAATGTCCCCGCATGTGCTACACAACCAACATATTTGAAAATGCACGCTTGCAATGGAACGACACCAGCAATAAATAAATCCATACAAACAGATCACCGGCCAACGCAGCCTTCACCGTTCTGCCATGACGCCTGCGGCTTCAAAGTCTCCAACCAGCAGTCCCCCCCCCCCCACCTCCGTATCCTAAAGCAACAGCCGCCATTCGCCACGAAGTGACGGTGATGTCGCCACGGCGCTTGTGCCAGGCCAGGTGCCCGTGGTGAGGCCACGTGAAGTGTCGAAGGCTCACTGCTGACAGGAGGTCACGGAACAGACCCAGGTGGTGCCATGTGTCAACTGACTAAGATGACTGGCAGCTGTAAGCCCCTTACTGTGCCGACTTGCTCCGTTCTAGCCGCCCGGCGCTCCGCTCATTGTGAATGTCACTCCTCTGCTCTCCACGTTGTTGTTGGAGTACGACTGCCTCCGTAGATTTTTGTGCAGTTCTCCTATAAGGCGGTGGATGTTCCTGAAGAACAACGCGTTACGGAAAAATCGCGTTGTACTAATTAATATATTGTAGGGTAAAGCACGGTCCACGATGACACGTGAGATGCGTACGCAGGCCGAACAAATGTTTGAGGCGCGTGGGTAGCATCTAGAAACATCCAGCAGCATCCCGCTGTCTCGTGCGATGATGCTACGCCGAGGCAGCCGATTCCTACTCGCGTGACACAGCTCCGATCGCTCGATCGCGTTCCACCCGATTCGGCAGCCCACGTCACGAAAAACAAAAATTGTGTTCCCTAACACGTCCGTCGCAGCGCGTCCAATTCCCGTCGCGAAACAAAAACCCCAAACGTGCTTCGCGACGGGAGACCGGAACGGCACCCGGCCCCCGCTCCCCCGCTCTCAGAAATCCGCCGGCCTCGTCTTCATCTCCACGAACTTGAAGGTGTACTTGCGCCCCGAGCGGTAGTCGCTCAGCAGGTACCACGTGCCCCAGAAGATGCCGTCGGTGATGGCTCCGCGGTACCGGCCACCCCGGTAGTAGCGGCCGTTGAGGTTGGCGGCGAAGCAGGCGTCGAACCACCAGCCGGCGGCGTAGTAGGCGGCGCAGCTGCCCGCCGCGTACGCGTCATGGTCGCGGTCCGGCGTCGAGAAGGGCCGCCCGTCGTGGCTGTAGCCGCGCCGGTAGGTGAGGGCGTTGCCGGCGTCGCCCCGGTAGGCGCGCGCCGTCAGGCGGTAGCGCTCGCGCTCGGGCGCCACGCGGAAGCGAGCGTAGAGAGCGTGGCGGCGCACGCCGTGCCAGTCCTCGAGCTCGACGCGCAGGCTCGCTCCGCCGGCGCCGGTACCATCGCCGGTGCCATCGCCACCGCCGCCACCGTCACCGCCGGCGCCATCGAGGCGTCTCGCACGGCGCTGGCGGGTCGGGGTGGGGGCACAAAGAACGGCGATGGTCAATCAGTCACGGTCAGTCGTTATCTGACGTGCCGACATCGCCCTCGATAGAGTCGGCTTCGGTGCACTTTGCAGCGTAACAGGAACGGTACAGGGCCATGGAACAACACAATGATGACTGTGACCATGATGATGACTGTGACCATGGTGATGACTGTGACCATGGTGATGACAGTGGCCATGGTGATGACTGTGACCATGGTGATGACTGTGACCATGGTGATGACTGTGACCATGGTGATGACTGCGACCATGGTGATGACTGCGACCATGATGATGACTGTGACCATTGTGATGACTGTGACCATGGTGATGACTGTGACCATGGTGATGACTGTGACCATGGTGATGACTGTGACCATGATGATGACTGTGACCATGATGATGACTGTGACCATTGTGATGACTGTGACCATGGTGATGACTGTGACCATGATGATGACTGTGACCATGATGATGACTGTGACCATTGTGATGACTGACCATGGTGATGACTGTGACCATGGTGATGACTGTGACCATGGTGATGACTGTGACCATGATGATGACTGCCCATTGTGATGACTGTGACCATGATGATGACTGTGCCCATTGTGATGACTGTGACCATGGTGATGACTGTGACCATGGTGATGACTGTGACCATGGTGATGACTGTGACCATGGTGATGACTGTGACCATGGTGATGACAGTGACCATGGTGATGACTGTGACCATGGTGATGACTGTGACCATGGTGATGACTGCGACCATGGTGATGACTGCGACCATGATGATGACTGCGACCATTGTGATGACTGTGACCATGGTGATGACTGTGACCATGGTGATGACTGTGACCATGGTGATGACTGTGACCATGATGATGACTGCCCATTGTGATGACTGTGACCATGATGATGACTGTGACCATGGTGATGACTGTGACCATGGTGATGACTGTGACCATGGTGATGACTGTGACCATGGTGATGACTGTGACCATGGTGATGACTGTGACCATGGTGATGACAGTGGCCATGGTGATGACTGTGACCATGGTGATGACTGTGACCATGGTGATGACTGTGACCATGGTGATGACTGTGACCATGGTGATGACAGTGGCCATGGTGATGACTGTGACCATGGTGATGACTGTGACCATGGTGATGACTGTGACCATGGTGATGACTGTGACCATGGTGATGACAGTGGCCATGGTGATGACTGTGACCATGGTGATGACTGTGACCATGGTGATGACTGTGACCATGGTGATGACTGTGACCATGGTGATGACTGTGACCATGGTGATGACTGTGACCATGGTGATGACAGTGGCCATGGTGATGACTGTGACCATGGTGATGACTGTGACCATGATGATGACTGCCCATTGTGATGACTGTGACCATGATGATGACTGTGCCCATTGTGATGACTGTGACCATGGTGATGACTGTGACCATGGTGATGACTGTGACCATGGTGATGACTGTGACCATGGTGATGACAGTGACCATGGTGATGACTGTGACCATGGTGATGACTGTGACCATGGTGATGACTGCGACCATGGTGATGACTGCGACCATGATGATGACTGCGACCATTGTGATGACTGTGACCATGGTGATGACTGTGACCATGGTGATGACTGTGACCATGGTGATGACTGTGACCATGATGATGACTGCCCATTGTGATGACTGTGACCATGATGATGACTGTGACCATGGTGATGACTGTGACCATGGTGATGACTGTGACCATGGTGATGACTGTGACCATGGTGATGACTGTGACCATGGTGATGACTGTGACCATGGTGATGACAGTGGCCATGGTGATGACTGTGACCATGGTGATGACTGTGACCATGGTGATGACTGTGACCATGGTGATGACTGTGACCATGGTGATGACAGTGGCCATGGTGATGACTGTGACCATGGTGATGACTGTGACCATGGTGATGACTGTGACCATGGTGATGACTGTGACCATGGTGATGACAGTGGCCATGGTGATGACTGTGACCATGGTGATGACTGTGACCATGGTGATGACTGTGACCATGGTGATGACTGTGACCATGGTGATGACTGTGACCATGGTGATGACTGTGACCATGGTGATGACTGTGACCATGGTGATGACAGTGGCCATGGTGATGACTGTGACCATGGTGATGACTGTGACCATGGTGATGACTGTGACCATGGTGATGACAGTGACCATGGTGATGACAGTGGCCATGGTGATGACTGTGACCATGGTGATGACTGTGACCATGGTGATGACTGACCATGGTGATGACTGTGACCATGGTGATGACAGTGGCCATGGTGATGACTGTGACCATGGTGATGACTGTGACCATGGTGATGACTGTGACCATGGTGATGACTGTGACCATGGTGATGACAGTGGCCATGGTGATGACTGTGACCATGGTGATGACTGTGACCATGGTGATGACTGTGACCATGGTGATGACTGTGACCATGGTGATGACAGTGGCCATGGTGATGACTGTGACCATGGTGATGACTGTGACCATGGTGATGACTGTGACCATGGTGATGACTGTCACCATGGTGATGACTGTGACCATGGTGATGACTGTGACCATGGTGATGACTGTGACCATGGTGATGACTGATTATGGTGATGACTGTGACCATGGTGATGACTGTGACCATGGTGATGACTGTGACCATGGTGATGACTGTGACCATGGTGATGACAGTGGCCATGGTGATGACTGTGACCATGGTGATGACTGTGACCATGGTGATGACTGTGACCATGGTGATGACTGTCACCATGGTGATGACTGTGACCATGGTGATGACTGTGACCATGGTGATGACTGTGACCATGGTGATGACTGTGACCATGGTGATGACTGTGATTATGGTGATGACTGTGACCATGGTGATGACTGTGACCATGGTGATGACTGTGACCATGGTGATGACTGTGACCATGGTGATGACAGTGGCCATGGTGATGACTGTGACCATGGTGATGACTGTGACCATGGTGATGACTGTGACCATGGTGATGACTGTGACCATGGTGATGACAGTGGCCATGGTGATGACTGTGACCATGGTGATGACTGTGACCATGGTGATGACTGTGACCATGGTGATGACTGTCACCATGGTGATGACTGTGACCATGGTGATGACTGTGACCATGGTGATGACTGTGACCATGGTGATGACTGTGATTATGGTGATGACTGTGACCATGGTGATGACTGTGACCATGGTGATGACTGTGACCAGGTGATGACTGTGACCATGGTGATGACAGTGGCCATGGTGATGACTGTGACCATGGTGATGACTGTGACCATGGTGATGACTGTGACCATGGTGATGACTGTCACCATGGTGATGACTGTGACCATGGTGATGACTGTGACCATGGTGATGACTGTGACCATGGTGATGACTGTGACCATGGTGATGACTGTGATTATGGTGATGACTGTGACCATGGTGATGACTGTGACCATGGTGATGACTGTGACCATGGTGATGACTGTGACCATGGTGATGACTGTGACCATGGTGATGACTGTGACCATGGTGATGACTGTGACCATGGTGATGACTGTGACCATGGTGATGACTGTGATTATGGTGATGACTGTGACCATGGTGATGACTGTGACCATGGTGATGACTGTGACCATGGTGATGACTGTGACCATGGTGATGACAGTGGCCATGGTGATGACTGTGACCATGGTGATGACTGTGACCATGGTGATGATTGTGACCATGGTGATGACTGTCACCATGGTGATGACTGTGACCATGGTGATGACTGTGACCATGGTGATGACTGTGACCATGGTGATGACTGTGACCATGGTGATGACTGTGATTATGGTGATGACTGTGACCATGGTGATGACTGTGACCATGGTGATGACTGTGACCATGGTGATGACTGTGACCATGGTGATGACAGTGGCCATGGTGATGACTGTGACCATGGTGATGACTGTGACCATGGTGATGACTGTGACCATGGTGATGACAGTGGCCATGGTGATGACTGTGACCATGGTGATGACTGTGACCATGGTGATGACTGTGCCCATGGTGATGACTGTGACCATGGTGATGACTGTGACCATGGTGATGACTGTGACCATGGTGATGACTGTGACCATGGTGATGACAGTGGCCATGGTGATGACTGTGACCATGGTGATGACTGTGACCATGGTGATGAATGTGACCATGGTGATGACAGTGGCCATGGTGATGACTGTGACCATGGTGATGACTGTGACCATGGTGATGACTGTCACCATGGTGATGACTGTGACCATGGTGATGACTGTGACCATGGTGATGACTGCGACCATGGTGATGACTGTGACCATGGTGATGACTGTGACCATGGTGATGACAGTGGCCATGGTGATGACTGTGACCATGGTGATGACTGTGACCATGGTGATGACTGTGACCATGGTGATGACAGTGGCCATGGTGATGACTGTGACCATGGTGATGACTGTGACCATGGTGATGACTGTGACCATGGTGATGACTGTGCCCATGGTGATGACTGTGACCATGGTGATGACAGTGACCATGATGATGACTGTGACCATGGTGATGACAGTGACCATGGTGATGACTGTGACCATGGTGATGACTGTGACCATGGTGATGACTGTGACCATGGTGATGACTGTGACCATGGTGATGACTGTGACCATGGTGATGACTCACCCGTCAAAGGGACAAGTGGGAGTCTGCACTGTGCATGATGGGACCCGAATAAAAAAAAATGTATGGGTGCCCCACCGTGTATCGTGCAGTCTCCAACTATTATCTCCCAGGCCTCGATAGCTGTTTGCTGTGAAATTGTACGTTTTGTCTGCTTTTTTTTCTCAAAGCCACAGTGTTTTTGACGAACGTGTTGAGTTTGCATCGCCTGTGCAAGCAGGATATATCACCGAATGCTCTGCTATGGTGGCTCTCTGCTGTGCATTCGGGCGTTCCAAGCTCCAAAGTTTAGTTTCATCGGAGATCGGAGCCCGATGAAACTCAAAGATCCACCGGGCGTCTGCTCAAGAGCGCAATGAAGCGGTTGAACGCGATGACGCGATGTGTCCTTGTGTAATCCACCGATGCACGTGAAAGTGGATGGGCGGGCGGGCGAGCAAGCGGGCGGGCAGATGGACGGACAGACGCACACGTGTGTGGGCTGCCGGTTGGTATATACACGCAGTCCCGGAGATACGAAGGTCCGACTTACGAATATCCGCACTTACGAAAGAACCTCCATCAGTTTAAATTTCGATTTAAAGCTTTCGTGACTGCAGGGATTCATCTTGGTTCTTTCGGTAAAGTCACGTAGAAGGGAAGTAATAAAATAATAAAAATAAAACATAATAAAATAATTCTGACGACGTTTCGGCTGCTTGCGTTGTGGCCGAAACGTCGTGAGAATTATTTTATTATGTTTTATTTTTATTATTTTATTATAATAAAACATAATAAAATAATTCTGACGACGTTTCGGCTGCTTGCGTTGTGGCCGAAACGTCGTGAGAATTATTTTATTATGTTTTATTTTCATTATTTTATTACTTTCCTTCTACGTGACTTTACCGAAAGAACCAAGATAAACCGCCATCAGGTTTGGTCGTGCTTACGAACCGAACCGCGGAGCTATTTTGTTTGACGGAGTGATCCTCCGCGAGCATCTGGCTGGGACTCATTACACCCCTTCCAACAAGCGATCAAGATAAGTGAAAACAAAGCAGATTTTTTTATTTTCATTGTTACTTTTTTATTGTTATATTTACTATACAGCATTTATTGCAGTGTTACAAACAAATCTGCAATATTTCTGATTTACGAGTTTAACGCTTCACTTTTTTTATTGAACCATAACACATTTTATAAACACTTACCATACGTGTGCACTCCACGGTACAATTAAATATCGAGTTCCGACTTATGAACCGTTCGTAAGTCGGGGACTGCCGGTGTCTATATATACAGTGATACCTCGCTAAACGTCGTTAATTCGTTCCAGAAGATAGGACTTATACCGAAAATGACGTATTCCAAACGAATATTTCCCATAAATAAAGGGAAAGGAAAGAATCTGTTCCGGAGTATAAGAAATTATATTTTATATGGCATATTATACATTCATTGGGTAGTATAAAATAATTTAGACACAACTTATTACTAAAATGCATAAATAAATTAAAATAAATTGAAATAAAAAATTTATTTAGCATCACTTTACGTTGCTGAGAGGAGTTGCTAGCCTACGAGGATGGTGGTGAGGAAGGGGAGGAGGAGGAAATGTTATTTTTTGGAAGGAGAGTCCCCTTCCATTAAAACTTCAGGAAGCTGAAATTCTGGGGGGTTTTTCTCTTTTCCGTCTTTTTTCTTGACTTGGACCTGGTTGAGGCTCACCAGGTTTGAGTTTTACTAAAAACCTGTCCATTGAAGTTTGTTTTTGCCTTCTTCTAAGAATATTCCTGAAGTGTGACATTGTCTGGTCATTCCACACAATACTGTTACAACGGCTTGTTAGAGCCGTAGCAGTATTGTGTACACGGGTACTGTATGCAGTGACTCATCCCGACCCATACAAGTTCTAGCCAACGCGTCGTATCCCAAGCAAGACGTCGTATACCAAGACATTTTTTTCTCGTCAAAACACGACGTATACCAAATTCGACGTATTCCAACGCGGTCGTATACCGAGGTATGACTGTACATTTTTAAAAGCGCGACCGCTCTTACCGCCGCGCCGTGCCTCGCCAGGTGAGCGCCGGCAGGGCCCCAGGTGAGCTCGTGCAAGCGGTCGTTCCCCAGCCAGTGCTCCCCGCTCGGCACGCCGAAGCCGCGCTTGTACTCGCCCCACGTGCGGTTGAAGTCGACGGCGCCGCTCTGCCGTCGCTGGAACACCGTCCAGCCACCGCCGTCTGTCCCCATGTCGCAGAAGGCCTGCGTGTGCGCGCACGCGTGTGTGCGCACGTGTGTGTGTGTGCGTGCGTGTGTGTGCGCGTGTGCACGTGTGTATGGGGGAGCGGTGGTGTAGCAGTTAGCGCGTTGCGCTATGAACCCGGCGACACGGGTTCGATTCCCGCTCACGGCCAACACCAGTGACGATTATCTGAACTGGTCCCGTGCCTCCCCTAGGTCGACTCAGCCTCAAATGAGTACCTGGGTGCGGTGTGTATAAACATCGCCACTGGGGAGACAAAGGCGGTCGGGCGTGGTGCTGGCCACCCACCCCCTCGTGTACCGTTTCGGTCTTCATAGGTGCTCGCTAACAGCACTTGCCCCTACAGTCTGTTAAGACTATATGGGGGATCTTTGTCTTTATGTTTGTTGTGTGTATGGGAGAGCGGTGGTGTCGCGGTTAGCACGCTGCGCTACGAAACCCGCAACCCGAGTTCGATTCCCGCTCACAGCCAACACCAGTGACAAATATTTGAAATGGTCCGAGGCCTCCTTTAGGTCGATTCAGCATCAACTGAGTACCTGGTGCGGTGTGTAAACATCGCCGCTGGGGAGACAAAGGCGGTCAGGCGTGGTGCTGGCCACGTATACACTCGTGAAGGCTGGCACCTCTGCTCTGAATCCCTGCAGTCACGAAAGCTTTACATCGAAGCTTAGTGACTTCTCTGTTTTCCACTGCTGTCGGTTTTTTATTGTTTGATATAACTCGCTGACCCACGCCCCCTCGTTGGACACCTGTGAAAAAAGAGCTTCAAAGCTCATCGGATTCCTCCTCCAGTCCAAACAAAGACTCCCCATTCCGATTCATCCGTGGGCTTCCATCGGACACCGTGATGCAATCTAAAAGTCAGCAGACGGCACGGACGGTTGGAATTTCACGTCTTGACTTTCGAGCAAACATCTGACGGAGTCGCCGGGGCCAGATCAGAGGGTCCGGCCCATGCGGCGTTTCAAGGTTCAAGTTTAGAAAAGTTTATCTTTGGGTCCTCTCTGTGTTATTTTTGGAAACTTGGCATCGCAGCTCGCCACGGTCGGTCGCGAAGCTGCTGAAACTCGCGATTGTGCGTGGCATTTCAGACGTTCTACGAAATATTTCATCACAGGGTGCGTTTAAAAACTAAACTGGAAAAGCAATTTTTTTTTATTTTATTTTACCAGGTAAGGGCCCCACTGAGCTACGTAACTATTTTCCAGAAGCGACCCTGGCCATCACGAATGATCGTCACGTGGAAATGTAGAGCAGCCAAATACTCTGAACGCGTGGTGTTGATTCTAAATGTGGAGGGGAAAAGCCGGAGGACCCGGAGAAAAATCCACGCGACCACGGGGAGAGAAACACCGCAAACTCCAAATATACAGCAGCAGCAGGCACCAGGATCGGGATCGAACCCACGACCTCCTGCATACCAGGCGAGGTAGTTAACATCTCCTAGCCACCGTGGCGCCCCACTTTTAAAACAAGATTTGATCATACGTCAAAGGTGATCTCCTGCTGCTCAAATAAGCAGTGAGGCATTGGTGCTCATCTCCTAGGTATAGCCCTGCAAAGCTAATGGTGGGAATTCCACATTCCTATGACGGGGTCGAATATCTCCACAGGAGACAAACCATTTGACTCCCCCCACAATAGCACTGCTGTACTCATTCGATTGATCCCGGAGGGATGTTTGAATGCATATTGAACATCTTTCCCATCGTACGTAGCCAACCTTGCTAATCGGAGGTGCGGGGGAAGAAGTGATGGGCCAAATCAACCCCCACCCCCCCCCCCCCTAACCAGGATACGACCCGACAACATTTTTCGATCGCGAGCTGCTCTCGGCCTTGTCTAAGACGTGCACGCAATGCATGATGGGAGTCGTGCCTTTTCCGTTTGTGAGCAGCACCTCTACGCTCTGTGGAACCAAGTTGCTCTTCCAGCCTGCCCTGGTGCATTCTCCTGCTGACAACATTTTCTCATCGATGGCTTTGAATCCTACTGCTTTGTGTTCTGGCTCTTAGCAACACCGTCCGTCTGTCTCCCTCTCTTTTTTTTTACGATCAGTGGAAACAAGAAGATGCTCGGTGTATTCGGCACTTTGCCTCGTTCATCATTTCGTATTTTTTAAAAATAATAACTTTGCTTTATGTAAACCCCCACCTCTCGCTCCCTCTCTCGCTCACTCTCTCGCTCTCTCTCTCGCTCACTCTCTCGCTCACTCTCTCGCTCACTCTCTCTCGCTCTCTCTCTCGCTCACTCTCTCTCGCTCACTCTCTCGCTCACTCTCTCTCGCTCACTCTCTCTCGCTCACTCTCTCGCTCACTCTCTCTCGCTCACTCTCTCGCTCACTCTCTCTCGCTCACTCTCTCGCTCACTCTCTCTCGCTCACTCTCTCGCTCACTCTCTCTCGCTCACTCTCTCGCTCACTCTCTCGCTCACTCTTTCGCTCACTCTCTCGCTCACTCTTTCGCTCACTCTCTCGCTCACTCTCTCGCTCACTCTCTCTCGCTCACTCTCTCGCTCTCTCTCTCGCTCTCTCTCTCGCTCACTCTCTCGCTCTCTCCCTCTCTGTGCGACTGTCTGTCTGCGATGGGAGGGAAACGTAACCTCGAATGGCTCCCGAGACGCTGCGGGCTGGATGGTGTAGATGCCATCGTCGGTGATTCCCTGCTTGAAAATCTCGGCGCAGTCCTGGGGGAAGCCTCCATCGAAGTAATCCGCGTCTTCGCCTGCAACGAGCAGCAGGGCCGGGTAGGGTCGGGGGGGGGGGGGCAGCCACAGGTGTCAAGAGGTCCGTGGATCCGGCAGCGCACGTGGTTTCACCAGTTGATGGTGCCCAACATGTATGTATAGTTTTAAACAAGTTTGTCAATCATGCTACACACGTCACCCTTCTGTTGCTCTATATAAGAACGGGAGACAGAGCAGAGCCCTCACCATTCTGGCGAATTACCCGATGATGCTGGATGCAATCACCAGCGAAACGTCGTACTCAAATTGTAAATGTTGTGGTTTCACGCTTCAACACACCGGTGGGCTAAAGCAGTGAACTAATTTGTCTTTTGTCAACGTGACACTTTTTTACTGATTGGCTGTGTCGGGTGGTGGAGGGTTACGACACATTTATAAATAATAACGCGATCTAAACCCAAAAACGTTGATTATGAATTGTCAATCATGGTTGATGATTTAAAAGTATAATATCGAAATGAAGGGCGATCCGGACAGCAGCAGAAAAGCGCATCCAAAAGCGAGCGGCAATGCGGTGACCGCCGCCGTTGTTTGATGGCCAGCCAGAAGCCACTGCGAGGAGTGCACGTGATGTTTTGATGTTACAGCCAAGAGCTGTGGATGCCACCGTCACCGCCTCGCTAGCAACGCGTTAGACCCGGCGCCAGATCCCGCAGCAGCAGCTGTTTGCACAGTGGACACGCAGAGACCCACTCGCACAGAGACCCACACACTCGCACAGAGACCCACACACTCACACAGAGACCCACTCAATCATACAGAGACTCACACACTCACACAGAGACTCACTCACATAGAGACCCACACACTCACACAGAGACCCACACACTCACACAGAGACCCACACACTCACACAGAGACTCACTCACACGGAGACCCACACACTCACACAGAGACTCACTCACACGGAGACACACACACTCACACGGAGACCCACACACTCACGCAGAGACCCACACACTCACACAGAGACCCACACACTCACACAGAGACTCACTCACATAGAGACCCACACACTCACACAGAGACTCACACACTCACACAGAGACTCACTCACATAGAGACCCACACACTCACACAGAGACCCACACACTCACACAGAGACTCACTCACATAGAGACCCACACACTCACACAGAGACTCACACACTCACACAGAGACTCACTCACATAGAGACCCACACACTCACACAGAGACCCACACACTCACACAGAGACCCACACACTCGCACAGAGACCCGCACACACGGAGACTCACACACTCACACGGAGACTCACACACTCACCCATATACTCACAGGGAGACCGATAAACTCACAGAAACTCACACAGATACATAGACTCACAGAGAGACCCATAGACTCACAGAGAAACCCATAGGCTCACACAGAGACCCATAGATCTGGCCTCCAACGCCGTTCTGGGTGCCAGTGCCTCTCCCGACATCCTGCACCACGCGTGACACCCACCCAGCGCAGCTGCTTTTTCGCAGCTGCTTTCGGCGAAAGTGGCTGCCCTCTGACAATGAGTGAACACTGCTGCCGAGGGTATTTGGCCTACTCTTCCATGCTGGACACGTGTCCTGGAAGGGTCGGCAGAAGCCACACTTAACCCCACCGCTCATAACCCGCCGATCAACTGTCTGCGGCGTGCCAATTAATACGGTGACATCGTCATCGTCATTATCATCAGACGTGGTTAATCCACTGCTGCATGAAGGCCACCTCTCACCTGCACACGCAAACAAATTTCCTCGCTCGGATGTCCGGTAGGTTTCTATTCCATCCCTCGGCTTCCACTCTGTTGTTAGTCTTGACCATCTGTGATCATCGTCCCTTCGAGCAAACGCGTCCTGCCCAAGCCCGACATACGGGCGCCACGGTGGTGAGATGTTAACTACCTCGCCTGGTATACAGGGGATCGTGGGTTCGATCCCGACCCTGACGCCTGCTGCTGTATATTTGGAGTTTGCGTCTCTCTCTCTCATCATCACGGTGGCTAGGAGATGTTAACTACCTCGCCTGGTACACAGGAGGTCGTAGGTTCCATCTCGTCCCTGACGCCTGCTGTGTATTTGGAGTTTCATGATTCTCTATCCGTGGTCGCGTGGGTATGTCTCCGGTTCCTTCGGTTTTACTCTGCACGTTTAGAATCAGCATTCGTTTAAGAGTATTCGGCTGGTGTAAATGTCCTGCCCAAGCCCGACATACGGGCGCCACGGTGGTGAGATGTTAACTACCTCGCCTGGTATACAGGGGATCGTGGGTTCGATCCCGACCCTGACGCCTGCTGCTGTATATTTGGAGTTTGCGTGTCTCTCTCTCATCATCATCACGGTGGCTAGAAGATGTTAACTACCTCACCTGGTATACAGGAGATCGTGGGTTCGATCCCGACCCTGACGCCTGCTGCTGTATATTTGGAGTTTGCGTCTCTCTCTCTCATCATCACGGTGGCTAGGAGATGTTAACTACCTCGCCTGGTACACAGGAGGTCGTAGGTTCCATCTCGTCCCTGACGCCTGCTGTGTATTTGGAGTTTGCATGATTCTCTATCCGTGGTCGCGTGGGTATGTCTCCGGTTCCTTCGGTTTTGCTCTGCACGTTTAGAATCAGCATTCGTTTAAGAGTATTCGACTGCTGTAAATGTCCACGTGATGATGATGATAAGGGGCCGTTCATAAATGACGTCACCCGATTTTGGACAATTTTTGACCCCCCCCCCCCCTCGTCACACGGCGTCACAAAAAGTCAGACCCCCCCTCCCTCAAATATGACGTCACAAAGCTCTGCCCCCCCCCCTCCAAACCATAAAACATGTTTCAAATCACTTTCAACTATTGTCATTGTAGTGCGTATTTAATGTGGCGCTGCACTCTGATGTTGTAGGAGAAAACATTTATTAAGAAGTCTATTTAATTAAGTAGAACGTGTTGTCTATGTTTATTTAAAGTTGCGCATTTTGATGTGACGTCACATTTCTCGAACCCCCCCCCCCCCTCGTCACACATCGTCACAAATGTCTGACCCCCCGCCCCCCTAGGTGCGTGACGTCATTTATGGACGGCCCCTAAGCCGTTTCGTTGATCAGCTATCATTTGTGATGGCCAGGGTCGCTTCTGATAAAAAAAAAGAGCCACACAGCTGAGTGGAACCTTACATCTGGAGAAATAAAAAGTATTTTACGTTAAAATAGTTTTAGATAAAAAAAAGTTTTAACTAAATTAAGAAGTAATAATAAAAATAATAAAAACTTTAAGAAATAAATTAGAAAAATCTATCAATTTATAATAATCATGATTTACTTTTTGGTTCTTTCGGTAAAGTCACGTAGAAAGAAAATGTATTAAATATAAAGTACGACGTTTCGATTAAACGTTTCGATTAAACGTCGTACTCTATTAGTTCATTAATTAATTTCTACGTGACTTTACCGAAAGAACCAAAGAGTATATTCTTGGTTCTTTCGGTAAAGTCACGTAGAAGGGAAATAATAAAATAATAAAAATAAAACATAATAAAATAATTATCACGACGTTTCAGCCACAACACAAGCGTTGTAGCCGAAACGTCGTGATAATTATTTTATTATGTTTTATTTGTATTATTGTATTAGCCGAAACGTCGTGATAATTATTTTATTATGTTTTATTTTTATTATTTTATTATTTCCCTTCTACGTGACTTTACCGAAAGAACCAAGAAGATGAATCCCTGCAGTCACGAAAGCTTTAAATCAAAAATTAACCAAAGAGTAATTCCTGCAGTCACGAAAACTTCAAATAAAATATGATTTAACAAAATTAAAAAAACACAAATTATAACAAAAAATTCCAACGCTTATAATTTACAAAAAATAAATTATCCGACGAAAAAAACCTCTCTCTGTCTCTCTCTCTCTCTGCTTTGCAACGCGGTGGGACCGCACCTCGCCTCGAGTGCCCGTCTCGTGCACGCGCGCGCTGCTCCCCCACGCTCCTAGCGGGCACGCGCCGGCTCGCTGGGCACAGCGGCGCGTCTCTTGGCGCAGAGCCACGAAACTCGGAGTTGTTTATCGCCGCTGTCCAGACAGCGCGCCGCCACCGCTACCGCTACCACCACTACAGCTACCACCACAGCCACCACCACAGCCACCACCACCACCACCACAGCCCCCACCACAACCATCACCACAGCCACCACCACCACTGCCACCACCACCACAGCCACCACCACCACCACAACCACCATAACAGCCACCACCACCACAGCCACCACAGCCACCACCACAACCACCACCACAGCCACCACCACCACAGCCACCACCACCACAACCACCACAACAGCCACCACCACCACAGCCACCACAACCACCACAACAGCCACCACAGCCACCACCACCACAACCACCATAGCCACCACCACAGCCAACACCACCACAGCCAACACCACCACAACCACCACAACCACCACCACAGCCACCACCACCACAACCACCACAGCCACCACCACCACCACAACCACCACAACAGCCACCACCACCACAGCCACCACCACCACAACCACCATAGCCACCACAACCACCACCACAGCCACCACCACAGCCAACACCACCACCACAACCAACACCACCACAACCACCACAACAGCCACCACCACCACAGCCAACACCACCACAACCACCACAACAGCCACCACCACCACAACCACCACAGCCACCACCACCACAAACACCACAACCACCACAGCCACCACCACCACAAATACCACCACCACAGCCAACACCACAGCCACCACAACCACCACAACCATAACCACCACAACCACCACCACCACCACAGCCACCACCACCACAACCACCGCCGCTGGCACTGTGCGCCGTGACCCCCCTGCTGCGCCTTCTGCCTCCCCCCACGTGGACAGAGTTCCGCTTCGCACCGACAACAACACGGACACGACGACGCCTCTCCCGGTGCCAGGGGACCCGCTCGGGTTGACGTCTTCTCCAAGCGCTTTCATTTCACTCCGATTTTCTACTTCACTTCTTGTTTTTATTTCACCAGGTCGAGCCTCCGCTGAGCTACAGAGCCCTTCTTGAGATGCGAACCAGGTCATCACAAATTATGAGCTTTAACGAAGTGGCTTATCAACATCACGTGGGAATGTATGGCAGCGGAATTACTCTGAATTGCGTGTTGATACTAAATGTGGAGGGGAACAAAACGGAAGACTCGGAGAAAAATCCACACGACCACCGGGGAGGCATGCAAACTCCAAAATATACAGCAGCAGGCGTCAGCGTCAGGATCGAACCCACGACCTCCTGTGTACCAGGCGAAGGGTTCAACATCTCCTAGCCACCGTGATGATGATGAGATAGAGAGACGCAAACTCCAAATATACAGCAGCAGGCGTCAGCGTCAGGATCGAACCCACGACCTCCTGTGTACCAGGCAAAGGATTTAACATCTCCTAGCCACCGTGATGATGATAACGATGAGATAGAGAGACGCAAACTCCAAATAAACAGCAGCAGGCGTCAGGGTCGGGATCGAACCCACGACCTCCTGCATAGCAGGCGAAGGATTTGACATCTAGCCACCGTGATGATGATGAGATAGAGAGACGCAAACTCCAAATATACAGCAGCTTGCGTCAGGGTCGGGATCGAACCCACGAACCTCCTGCACACCAGGCGAGGGAGTTAACATCTCCTAGCCACCGTGATGATGATGATGAGATAGAAACACGCAAACTCCAAATATACAGCAGCAGGCGTCAGGGTCGGGATCGAACCCACGACCTCCTGCATACCGATGAAGGATTTAACATCTCCTAGCCACCGTGATGATGATGAGATAAAGAGACGCAAACTCCAAATATACAGCAGCAGGCGTCAGGGTCGGGATCGAACCCACGACCTCCTGCATACCAGGCGAAGGATGTCACATCTCTTAGCCACCGTGATGATGATGATGATGAGATAGAGAGACGCAAACTCCAAATATACAGCAGCAGGCGTCAGGATCGAAATCGAACCAACGACCTCCTGCATACCAGGCGAGGGAGTTAACATCTCGTCGCCACTGTGCCAACCCCCTTATTTTGTCCGACTGCGGATATGGGGACGCGTGGCTTTGTTTATTGAAAATCCGTTCGAGTGAGCATCAGTGACCAAACTCCCCTGATGATTCCTAATATGGACAAAACCGCCGTCATCGCTGCGTCCGGTGAGTCGGTCACATCTGCTGAAATGTATTTTCATGGTGGCTTACGCCAAGAGTGTCGCCAAGCCGCGCTTCGGGATCTGGTGGGTGGTTTCTGCACAATGCACCAAGGTCGAATGCTCTTTGTGCACGCTTTTTTTTAGTGAGGTAATGTCTCACATTAACATCGTGATAATCCCTCACATTAACATAGCCACTTCGGTGCCCCCATCGAGGAGGCCGCTCTCCTCCTATCTTACAGTAACATGCTCATTTATCACGTTAACATCACTAGCCCCGGCCACTTCTTTATGACCCTTGGGCTACACCCATTTCAAACCTTTTAAAATAGTCTGCAGCAGACCATGCTTTCCCACCTGATGACGGACGCTTGTGTTGCGCCCGAAACGTCGTGATTTATTTTATTTTCTACCTACGTGACTTTCCCGAAAGAACCAAAGTGCATAGATTCCTGCAGTCACGAAAGCTTCAAATCAAGATTAATGTCATCAATTAGAGATTTGATCAAAAATATAAATATTTCTGAAATGGCCGTTGTAACATTCTCGTAAGATCGTATTGACCGCTGAGCGATTGGCTAGAGGACGCACACAAATACACGTACTGCCCTTTCTGCCAATCCACTGCTGGATGGGATGCCTCCCAATGCCGTGAAGATGAAGCAGGGATGATTATTGACCAAATGTTGGGACGTGAGGGTTGGTGGAGGCGGGGCGCATACATGTTTGGATTAGAGCACAGTACAACAATGTACTGTGCTGCTTCACTCACTCACTGCTGCATGTATGTTTAACTTCTTTCGCACCGTACGTAGCCAAGCGTGCTAATTGGAGGCGCGGGGGAAGGACAACACACGACACGCAAAAAACATTTCTAAAGAAATGAGTTTACAATTGCGATTTCAAAGTGCATAGCCCCAGCGGCGTCCTAATGTCGGAAGGAAGTGAGTTCCAGACGTCTAAGCACTACCCTGCTTAGCGCCTGAGATCTAAGCAAGAGGTGGGGGAGGGGGTGGGGTGCAAGACATTTGGAAAGGTGGATATGTCAAAGATTGCATACGAGGATGGATACTACCAGAATCCAGATGAAAATCTTCACTCGCATCGGACGCATCTGCAATGAAATGCGGGTGGACAATTAGCGTTCTTCATCGGGGTGGACAATTAGCGTTCTTCATCAGGGTGGACAGGCTCACGAGACGGCAACTGTCGTCAGCCCGCGTCGGGATCCGTTGTCACGTGATGTCTGCTCGATCGAGCGTCTAGGCGGTGCTTCGTTCCTGCTCTGAGCTAGTGGTGGAAATTCCACGTTGGTATGGCGGGATTGAGGGTTAGATTCTGTACTGGACAACCGCCGCTGCTGATCCCGCCTCCCCGCAGATTGGTAGGTATTTTGTCAACCCCCGGAGAGATGATGGGCTGAGTCACGCCTGCCCCCCGCACCCCCCCCCCCTCCGTTCTCCCCAGCCAGGGATTGAACTCGTGACCTTCTGATTGCGAGCCGCTCGCTCTACGGCTGAGAAGGAGCGAAGCTAAACGTGTGGTTATTTGAATGAAAGGGCTCCCTGTTTGCACTCTTCACGTTGACCTGATATGAGTCGAGTCACTTCCCGTTGTCCGAAACAAAATTGGCTCCCCTTAGAAGCCCCTACACTGGCTTCATGAACAACAACAACCACAACAACCACAACAACAGACTCAACGCGATCGTCAATACCACTTTTGGCGTCATCTGATCCAACACCATGTGAGACTAGGCTCTAAGGAAAGCTGTCTCGGGTGTGGACCAATCAACTTCAAGGACAGTGCATACATTATCAGAGTTGTGTTTTTGTTTGCATTATGACTGCAGGTATTGTGGTCTATGCAAACATGACTCCTTGTAAAAAAAGTATCAGTTTTGTTGCCAGATAGAAGGGTAAAGAACCAATTATCAACACTATGGTCGTAAAAGAAAATATATTTATAAAACAAGCGACATTAACTCCCGATGGCCACAGTCAACTCCCGATGGCACGTGGTGTTTGGCGAGAAGCTCATCCAGCAGTGGATCGACGTACCGAGCGTGCCGTCGTACTCCTCAGAGTCTGGGATGAAGCTCTCCGTTTCCTCGAGGGACTTTGGCTGGAGGCTTCCTGAGGAATGAGCCGAGAGACACGAGAGAGGGGGGATGGAGAGTGAGAGAGACTTTCTTGACTTTTAAACAACTTGTATTGCCGCCAGCAGCAACAGCACTGGAGGCGATTCCGATACGAAGTACACAAATTCACCAGCAAACAAATAACAAACATAATAAAATAAAACATAATGAAATAATTCTCACGACGTTTCGGCCACAACGCAAGCAGCCGTCCTCAGGTGAAGACCTGGTCTTCACCTGAGGACGGCTGCTTGCGTTGTGACTTTACTGAAAGAACCAAGAAGATGAATCCCTGCAGTCACGAAAGCTTTAAATCGAAAAATAACCAACACTTTAAATCAACTCGCTGTGGCCCTAAATGCGCCGCGCACATCGGTGCAGAAGACGGGGAGCTCTGCATGCAGATGTGAGCTACCAGTCGAAGGCCGTTGGACTGCGAGAAGGGCTGCGTGCAGATGCTGCACTTGTCGTAAAATATATTTTAAAAAATATTACAAATATTACATATAAAACATAGGGGGAACATAGACATGGAGTAGGGAGAGAGGGGGTCGAGAGAGGGGATAGAGAGAGAGAGGGTAGAGAGAGGGGGTAGAGAGAGAGGGTAGAGAGAGAGGGGGTAGAGAGAGAGGGGGGGGGGGTAGAGAGAGGGGGTAGAGAGAGAGGGGGTAGAGAGAGGGGGGGTAGAGAGAGAGGGGGTAGAGAGAGAGGGGTAGAGAAAAAGGGGGGGGTAGAGAGAGAGAGGGTAGAGAGAGAGGGGATAGAGAAAGAGGGGGGGGGGGGTAAAGAGAGAGGGTAGAGAGAGAGGGGGTAGAGAGAGAGGGGGGTAGAGAGAGGGGGGTAGAGAGAGAGGGGGTAGAGAGAGAGGGGGTAGAGAAAAAGGGGGGGATAGAGAGAGAGAGAGAGGGTAGAGAGAGAGGGGGTAGAGAAAGAGGGGGGGGGGTAGAGAGAGGGGGTAGAGAGAGAGGGGGTAGAGAGAGAGGGTAGAGAGAGAGGGGGTAGAGAGAGAGGGGGTAGAGAGAGAGGGGGGGTAGAGAAAAAGGGGGGGTAGAGAGAGAGAGAGGGTAGAGAGAGAGGGGGTAGAGAAAGAGGGGGGGGGGTAGAGAGAGGGGGTAGAGAGAGGGGGTAGAGAGAGGGGGTAGAGAAAGGGGGGGGGTAGAGAGAGGGGGTAGAGAGAGGGGGTAGAGAGAGAGGGGGTAGAGAGAGAGGGGGGGGTAGAGAGAGAGGGGGGGTAGAGAGAGGGGGTAGAGAGAGGGGGTAGAGAGAGGGGGTAGAGAGAGAGGGGGTAGAGAGAGAGGGGGGGGTAGAGAGAGAGGGGGGGTAGAGAGAGGGGGTAGAGAGAGGGGGTAGAGAGAGGGGGTAGAGAGAGGGGGTAGAGAGAGAGGGGGTAGAGAGATAGGGGGGGTAGAGAGAGAGGGGGGGTAGAGAGAGGGGGTAGAGAGAGGGGGTAGAGAGAGGGGTAGAGAGAGAGGGAAGGGGTAAAGAAAGCAGAGCATGAAATCTTTCATTTAAAAAGGGGTGGGGGGGTTACATGAAGCAAAGCATTGGAAAAAAACGAAATGATGAACGAAGCAAAGTGCCGACTACACCGAGCATCATCTTGTTTCCTCTGATCGTAAAAGAGAGAGAGCGAGGGGGAGAGAGAGAGCGAGGGAGGGTCGCCGTGAGAGTGTAAACGCAGCATCCCAACACCCGATAACCGTCGTCAGTTGATCCCCGAAATTTCGTGGCTTCAACTTTTTAAATCCTTTATATTAAGTTCACTTGCTTGCGCGCTTACGACCGTGCAAATCTTTCGGTCGTTTTTTAACCCACTTCCCGTGATCCAATCGAGCTGACATTTTGCACACAGACTCGTTGTGCGTGACAATTAATTTTCGTGAAATTTTTTTCCAAAATTTTACACTTTTTAGGAAAAAAATAATTATATTTAATTACCAATTGCTTAATGGTGGCAGGCAATCATCTGACCCATAGGTGGCAGCCATCTCAAGCCAGAGGACGAGAGGACTCTAGCCGCCCGTTTCAAAGACCAATGTCCTTATATACGACTTTCCTTATATTTAATTTAAAATACCAATGTGAAAAAAATTAAACTCTTACTCAAGAAAAACAGAAATGAATAATAAAATAAAACCGATGCCACGCATATGAAGGATTTATAGTGAAAAACTTTGTTTTTACGGGTTAATTTTTTTTCCCACCAGGTGAGGCCCCACTGAGCTGTGTAGTAGCTCTTTGTGTCAGAAGCGACCTGGCGATCACAGATGAAAGCCCAACTAAGTGGCTCGTCATCATCATCATCATCACGTGGAGATTTATAGCAGCCGAATAACTCTGAACGCGTGACGTTGATTCTAAATGTGGAGAGAGTAACCGGAAGACCCAGAGAAAAATCCACGCGACCACGGGTAGAGAGACACGCAAACTCCAAATATACACCAAGCGTCAGGGTCGGGATCGAACCCACGACCTCCTGTAGACCAGGCGAGGTAGTTAACATCTCCTAGCCACCGTGATGATGATGAGAGAGAGACGCAAACTCCAAATATACAGCAAGCGTCAGGGTCGGGATCGAACGCATGACCTCCTGTAGACCAGGCGAGGTAGTTAATATCTCCTAGCCACCGTTATGATGATGAGAGAGACACAAAAACTCCAAATATACAGCAGGCATCGTCAGGGTCGGGATCGAACCCACGTCTCCTGCGTACCAGGCGAGGTAGTTAACATCTCCTAGCCACCGTGATGATGATGAGAGACACGCAAACTCCAAATATACAGCAGCAGGCGTCACGGTCGCAGATGTCCAGATGATGGGTACGGACACGATACAATGTGGATTCATATTCAGCATCTAAATACAACGACATCTCAACACACTGAGAGAGAGAGGGAGAGGCGGGGAGTAGAGAGGAATTTCTTGAACCTAAACAGGGGCAAGGAGTGAGAGGTAGGGGAGTGCGTGGAGGGGAGTAGAGTGAGATGAGAGGGGATAGGTAGGAGAGTGCGTGGAGGGGAGTGGAGTGAGTTGAGAGGGGAGGGGCAGGAGAGTGCGTGGAGGGGAGTAGAGTGAGATGAGATGGGAGAGGTAGGAGAGTGTGTGGATGATCTTGGTGACACTGCGATCTTGGGAGTGACCGGGGTTTGGATTAGGAGCGAGTGGAGGGATCGAGGCGAGATGCATTCCTCCGAACGCGCTTACCGCTCAGCAGAGGCTTGGGCCCACCGCTCACCACTCGTGCCACCGAATTGAGAAGGAGGATGAGTGAAAGCTTCATCGTGACTTTCTCCAGAGCTTCTACGAGACAAAAACAAAGATCCCCCGGTGAGCCTTGACCAGACTATATTCAGGTGGAACCGTCACAGCACGACTGCTGTGACCGTTCCACCTGAAGACGGAAGCTTGTGTTGCCTCCGAAACGTCGTGATTTTATTATTTGGTTCTTTCGGTTAAGTCACGTCTAAAGATAAAATAATAAATTAAATTAAATATTATTTAATTGTATTTATTATTTTATCTTTAGACGTATAATAAATTAAATTAAATATTATTTAATTTAATTTATTATTTTATCTTTAGACGTGACTTAACCGAAAGAACCAAATAATAATTCCTGCAGTCACGAAAGTTCTAAAATTAAGATTGTCGTGATTTTATTTTTATTTTACTTTCATTAATTTTAACTTTTTTGCCTACGTGACTTTACCGAAAAAAAACCTAAGAATATGAATCATTGCAGTCACGAAAGCTTCAAATCTCGAACTTGACCAGACTGTTGGGAAAAGTGCTGTTAGCGAGTAGCACCTATGAAAGCCGGCACGGCACACGAGTGGGTGGGTGACCGGCAACACGCCCGGCCGCCTTTGTTTCCCCAGTGGCGATGTTTTTTTACGCACCGCACCAGGTACTAATTTGAGACTGAGCCGACCTAGGGGAGGCCTAGGGCCGGTTCAGATAATCGTCACTGGGTGTTGGCCGTTAGCGGGAATCGAACTCGGGTAGCCGGCTTCGTAGTGCAGTGTACTCTCGCACGCACGCACAGACACAGCGGAAAGGAGCGGCGATCCACATTCCATTTGCCCTGAATTCAGACTCCACTTCGCATCTTCCGAATTTCCCAAATTGGCAGCGCCTGGCATTTGGTGATTTTTAAAAAAAGAAAACGCCAAAACGCGTGACGGAGTAGCCAGATCGACTGGACCGGACTGGACGTAGCGCCCGCTCTATCAGCCACACGAATCTGAAATATCCACGAAAAGCCTTTTTGCACGGAAGGGCGGAGAGATGCACGTCTGGAATTACAATTGCGAAGCGAAAGTAAAATTAATCAACAAGCATAACCGCTAACTTTTATTGCGTACGTTTTTATATATAAACACATATGTACACATGGCTATCTATATATAGCCAGGTGTACAGGTGTGTATATATATCGGCAGGTGAGAGAGTTAATGAAGCCAAAAGTCACACAGGTCGCACCTCCAATGAGTGCGATTTCGCACCTCCGATTATCGCGGTTGGCTACATACGCCGTGAAAGAAGCCCGAGACACACACACACACATCTACACACACATCTACACACACACATCTACACACACACATACACACACATCTACACACACACATACACACACATACACACACACACATCTACACACACACATACACACACATACACACACACATACACACACATCTACACACACACATACACACACATCTACACACACACATACACACACACATCTACACACACACATACACACACATACACACACACATCTACACACACACACAAATCTACACACACATCTACACACACACACATACACACACACACATCGACACACACACACATACACACATACACACATACACACACACATACACACACATCTACACACACACATACACACACATCTACACACACACATACACACACACATACACACATCTACAACAACAACAACCGCCATTCGCCACTAAGTGGCGGTGACGTCACCACGACGCTTGTGCCAGGCCATGTGCACCCTGAGGCCACGTGAAGTGTCGAACGCCCGCTGGCAGGAGGTCACGGGGCAGGCCCAGGTGCCACGGGTCGACTGACCGAGATGACCGAGATGACTGGCTGATGCACCACCTGTGCCCCCTACTGTGCCAACTTGCTGTGCTTTAGCCACCCGGCGCTCCGCTCGTTGTTGTGAGCGTCGCTCCTCCGCCCTCCGTTGTTGTTGGAGGGCGACTGCCTCCAACTGCCCAGTAGCGTCCTTCACGAGCCTCCTCCACTGAGGCCGATCTTGACACCGCTGGTACCAGTCACCGGCAAGTCCACTCAGCTCCACGTCCTCCTGTACCACATCACTCTACACACACACATACACACACATCGACACACACATCTACACACACATCTACACACACACATACAACATAACAACAACCGCCATTCGCCACTAAGTGGCGGTGACGTCACCACGACGCTTGTGCCAGGCCAAGTGCACCTTGAGGCCACGTGAAGTGTCGAACGCCCGCTGGCAGGAGGTCACGGGGCAGACCCAGCAGGTGCCACGGGTCGACTGACTGAGATGACCGAGATGACTGGCTGATGCACCACCTGTGCCCCCTACCGTACCAACTTGCTGTGCTTTAGCCACCCGCTCGTTGTTGTGAGCGTCGCTCCTCCGCCCTCCGTTGTTGTTGGAGGGCGACTGCCTCCAACTGCCCAGTAGCGTCCTTCACGAGCCTCCTCCACAGAGGCCGATCTTGACACCGCTGGTACCAGTCATCGGCAAGTCCACTCAGCTCCACATCCTCCTGCACCACGTCACTCCATCTCTTCTCTAGTCCGTGCCGCGCGCGTTTAGCCCCCTCGATCCGGCCGAACAAAAGCTGTTTAGGCATGCGGTGGCTGGGCATGCGGGCTACATGATCCAGCCAACGTAGCCTTGCCTGCCGGAGGAGCTCACCGATGGGACTTTGCCCAGATCTTTCAAGGATTTGTGAGCTCCTCACACAATCCAGCCTGGTTAAACCCAGGATGGATCGTAGGCAGGCCAGCCTAAATGTTTCCAACCGGCGAAGATGCTCCATTAGGGGGGTCCACGTTTCGCAAGCGTAGAGAAGGGAGGGAATGACCGTGGCTGAGAAGACCTGAAGCTTCGTGCAGAGCGACAGACCAGGTAGCTTCCACACAGCGTTACGCAACCGATGAAAAGATATTGCCGCTCGACTGATTCGGAGTGAGACCTCTGCTGATAAACTTGAGCCGGTCACACACACACATACACACACATCTACGTGTATGTCCACCCAGCAGCAGCATTACATATGAATGAGTAAACCACAGTTTGCGATCCAGAATGAACACCTCATTCGAGACCCAAACATCATCACAACCTGCTCCCTTTGACATTCACCAAACCTCTTCGAATGCACCGGTGGTGGAACAGTCACGAGCTTGAGAACATCAGAATCACAGAATATGTAATTGGACTGGAAGAATCCGATGAGCTATGAAGCTCTTCGTTCACAGATGCCCAGAAGGGGCACGGGGTCAGAACGTAACGACAACACGATCGGAGTGCACAGCAAGATGCCGAAGCTCACATCTCCTTCATGAATGGAAT
>NC_136314.1:6695771-6900772 GCF_964198595.1 Lampetra fluviatilis
TACAAAACAGCAGCAGTAGCAGCAGTTGTAGCGGCAGTACAAAACAACAGCAGTAGCAGCAGTTGTAGCGGCAGTACAAAACAACAGCAGTAGCAGCAGTTGTAGCGGCAGTACAAAACAACAGCAGTAGCAGCAGTTGTAGCGGCAGTACAAAACAACAGCAGTAGCAGCAGTTGTAGCGGCAGTACAAAACAGCAGCAGTAGCAGCAGTTGTAGCGGCAGTACAAAACAACAGCAGTAGCAGCAGTTGTAGCGGCAGTACAAAACAGCAGCAGTAGCAGCAGCAGTTGTAGCGGCAGTACAAAACAGCAGCAGTAGCAGCAGTTGTAGCGGCAGTACAAAACAACAGCAGTAGCAGCAGTTGTAGCGGCAGTACAAACAGCAGCAGTAGCAGCAGCAGTTGTAGCGGCAGTACAAAACAGCAGCAGTAGCAGCAGCAGTTGTAGCGGCAGTACAAAACAGCAGCAGTAGCAGCAGCAGTATGAATGCACCTCGCTGTCGGGGGAGCGTAGTGGATGCAGCAGCCCCCGCTGCTGGTGTCGTGTTGTTGGCAGCAGTTGCGGAGACTTTTGCTTTCGAGAAATAACTTCGGAGGCGCCACGCGGAGTCGTGGACTCGAGAGGTCCCCAACGCAGCGAGTGGCGGCTGGGGAGCGGTGGCGCAGCGGTTAGCGCACCCGCGCTTAGACCCCCCCCCCTCCTCCTCCCCGCCAACCAACTCACCCCACCCCCTCGCCCCATCGGGGGCGATCCGAGTTCGATTACAGCTCACGGACATTTCAAACAGCAGCAGCTGCAGCAGCTGCAGCAGCAGCGGCGGATATACAAAACGGTCCTTCGACCACCCCCCCCCCTAGGTTGACTCGGCCTCAAACGTGTACCTGGTGCTGTGTGTGAAACTTCAGCGGTGCTGGGGAGACAAAGGCAGCCGGGCGTGGGAGCTGTCCACCCCCTCCACCCCCCCCGTGCTCCCCGCAAAAACTTCTTCAAAGGCGTTCGCTTACAGTAGGCATGTCCAAAGTCCGGCCCGCGGGCCAATAACGGCCCGCGGGCAGATTGCATACGGCCCGCAGCTTCGATTTTATAATGTGTTAGTTATGGCTCGCCAGCTCTGTTAGAATAAATACATCATAAAACTCATGGAAATGTAAGGTGTTCTATACGGTTTGTTCAATGTTATCTGACTGAATGAAAGGCAGAATTGCGTTTTTAGAGTTGTTCCCGTCTGCCTGAGTGGCTTATATTTGGTTACATTGTCATTTGAAAAATAAAGGTAATTGTGACGATGAAAATTGTTTTATAACGGTGTGTGTATTTCCACGTAACTTTTGTGGTTAAAAAAATGTCAAAAGGAACTATTGGCCCCCCGGGGCATCTTCACTTTATCAAATGTGGCCCTCTTTGCAAAAAGTTTGGACACCCCTGGCTTACAGCACTTGCCCCCCAATCGAGCTTGCGAGCTATATGGGGCGAGGAGGAGGATCGGGGGGGGGGCCCGTCTTTAACTCTCCACGCGACTCACGCGACAAGACACCGCTCGCATCGCGTGAGCGCGGCCTCCCAGACAGCCTCACAGCAGAGCCAGACTATATTTAGAGCGAGCTCTCAAATGCTGGCAGCCGGTGTTATGGGGCGAGCGAGATCGACGCAACGATACACCCCCACCACCCCCAACAACAGCACCACCCCGCTGATTAAATTCGAGTCGTTCTCCAGGCACGGCACTTGGAACAAACGCACGCGCATTCCGCTCTGCGGCATTGGCACGGCAGTGGCAATTGGAACGCAGGTGAGAGAGACGGGTTCGTGTGCCAGTCGTTCAGGGGGGGGGGGGGTGGTGACACTTTCTCTGCACAGATGTCATCATCATCATCATCGGTGTGTGTGTGTGAGGGGCCGCAGCACAAACAAAAACAGTCCTCTCCGCCTGATGAAGACCGCTTGTGTTGCGATCGAAACGTCGTGGGTTTTTTGCTTTTATCATTTTAAATGTATTTAAATCTTTAATTTAATTTTACTATTCTTTTATTGTGGTTTTTAGTTTTTATTATTTTCTATTTTTTGTTTTTATTATTTACATTTTAATTTTATTAAAACAATATTATTTTTTTTCATATCTACGTGACTTTAGCAAAATAACCAAGAATATGTATTAGGGATGATATTGGTCACGAAAGTCTGCGTGTTAAACGATGCGGCGGGTGTTGTTGTTGTTGTCACTGTTGGCGTTGTCGGGGGGGGGGGGCGCACGAAAGGCCACGTGGTCCACGTGGCCTTGCGACGAAGACCGCTGGGAGGGGCGAACGCCCAACACGTGATGTTACCACCATGGTGGTGATGGTGATGATGGTGGTGGTGATGATGGTGATGATGGTGGTGGTGGTGATGATGGTGGTGGTGGTGGTGATGATGGTGATGATGGTGGTGGTGGTGATGATGGTGATGATGGTGGTGGTGGTGGTGATGATGGTGATGATGGTGGTGGTGGTGATGGTGGTGATGGTGGTGGTGGTGGTGGTGATGGTGGTGGTGATGGTGGTGGTGGTGGTGGTGATGATGATGGTGGTGGTGGTGATGGTGATGATGGTGGTGATGATGGTTATGGTGGTGGTGGTGGTGATGATGGTGATGGTGGTGGTGGTGATGGTGATGATGATGATGGTGGTGGTGGTGATGGTAGTGATGGTGATGATGGTGGTGGTAATAATGATTATGATGGTGATGATGGTGGTGATGATGGTGATGATGGTGGTGGTAATGATCGTGATGATGGTGATGATGATAGCGATGATGATGATGGTGATGATGATGATAATAGGACGAGCGATGTTGGCTCCACTACTGCGTCACGCGGCCGTCTGCAATCCAGGACTGTGAAGACAGCAGCGAGGGTTTGTGGATCACCGCACGGATGGGTCGTGGAACTTCCCTCTACCCGTGAGCGTCGAGTCGATGTCGTAACCATCCCTGACTGTGCCACGGGATGGACGACACAACGAGACCGACGGCCGCGGTGGCGAGATGTTAACGAGCTCGCCTGGTCTACAGGAGGTCGTGTAATGAAGAACACTGGTCTTCTTGGTTCTTTCGGTAAAGTCACGTAGAAGGGAAATAATAAAATAATAAAAATAAAACATTATAAAATAATTCTCACGACGTTTCGGCCACAACGCAAGCAGCCGTCCTCAGGTTTGTTTCCACCTGAGTACGGCTGCTTGCGTTGTGGCCGAAACGTCGTGAGAATTATTTTATTATGTTTTTTTGTAATTATTTAATTACTTCCCTTCTACGTGACTTTAGCGAAAGAACCAAGAAGATGAATCCCTGCAGTCACGAAAGCTTTAAATCGAAAGAAGAACACTGGGTTACAGGAATTATATTGGCAGGTCGCGTATGGTGATGATGATGATGATGGCAGCTGCTAATGCGGTGCAGCAGCTCAACTGATGCTGATGCTGCTGCTGCTCACGAAGAGAGGGCTTCAGCAGAGAGAGAGAGTTCGTGTCGTGTCGCTGTTCCTCCTACGTTCAATGTCCCTCCTCCGTTGACTCGAGTGATTTTACGACATCGTTGTGTGGGTTGCAAATTGTCTCATGGTTGTTATTGTTTGACCTGCAACACACTGGGATTTTTGCACACAGCGTTGTAATACGGTGGGTGTTTTTTCTGTAAGATTTGCTGGTTTATCCTGGATGTCTCTGTTGCGCGTCGTCGCTTTAAGATGTTTCTGTGTTCATATTTAGTTTGTTGCGGTTGCACCCGACTCAAGAGCCACATGGCTCACAGGGCTCTACCTAATAAATGAAACTTGAAAACTTGATTGCCAAAGGCGCACGGCCGTAGCTTGTGTTGTTAATGCATCTCTGGGGGTATTTATGTAACGCTACATAACTCGATGAGTTTGCTGTGTGATTGTATCGGTTGCAGAGCCACTGAGCGAGATGTACCAATGTTTCAGAAGCGACCTGTCTACAAATAATAGCACAACGGAAGTGGCTTATCACGTAGAAATGTATAGCAGCCAAATACTCTAAACGCGTGTTCGTAATGTGGAGGTGAAAACCGGAGGACCCGGAGAAAAAAATCCACGCGACCACGGGGAGAGCGAAACTCAAACTCCAAATATGCAGCAGCAGGCGTCAAGGTTCTGGATCAAACCCACGACCTCCTGCACACCAGGTGAGGTGGTCAACATTTCCCCGCAAAGCAATGGCACAGGAGTGTGAGGTGTGCACGTGAAACTACGCCGAGAACGCCGGGACGAATCGCTTAAGGATGAATACAAAGTGTCACTGCGGAAAGCTTCCACCGGCCTACTGAGCACAACGCAGGCGCTGCAGGCTGCTGCGGCAAGACGCTGTGGTCATTTAACGCGGCGGTGCAGCGACATCAACTATTGTATTGCACTGTGCTCCCACGTGTCTGCTAACCGCCTTCATGAACCTGCACTGACTGGCGTGGTGAATATTCATATTCTTAGGTTTTTTCGGTAAAGTCACGTTGGTAAAAAAATGTAAGTAATAAAAGTAAAATAAAAATAAAATAAAAATCACGACGTTTCGGAGGCAACACAAGCTTCCGTCTTCAGGTGGAACCGTCACAGCACGATCGTTTGATACAGCTATCGTGCTGTGACGGTTACACCTGAAGACGGAAGCTTGTGTTGCCTCCGAAACGTCGTGCTTTTTATTTTATTTTTATTTTACTTTTATTAATTTAATTTTTTACCTACGTGACTTTACCGGAAAAAACCTAAGAATATGAATCCTTGCAGTCACGAAAGCTTCAAATCTAGAATTACGGCGTGGTGAAGTATGGTCAAATAACCCCCGCGAGCCGCAGTGGCACGCGGGGGCCCATATCCAGCAGTGGATTTACAACAAGGCCCTCGCCTGTTCATTACGTACTGTACGTTGAACTTCATTCGCACCGTACGTATCCAGCCGCGTTAATCGCAGGACAAGAAACTAAACGCGAGAAGCAAGTTCTAAAGAAATCAGTTCGTCAAATCTCGATGATTTGACGGACTGATTTCATAGTGCGAAGCTCCCGTGGCTTCCTAATGTTGGGAAGGAAGAGCGTTCCAGACGGCCGTTATGCTGTGAGGTTGGGAGCGGTGGCGCAGTGGTTGGCACACCCGCGACACCGATCCTGCAAACGGAGTTCACCACCAGGTCGTGGCTAAAATTAGTTGCGAGCGATATCGAAACCAGTCCCAGGCGGCCAGCGTACACGAACGCGCATTGTACCGGCACGGTGAAGTATGGTTAAACAGCCCACGTGACCACTGCATCAGAATATTTATTTACACTGGAGGAGGAATCCGATGAGCTATGAAGCTCTTTTTCAAAAATGTCCAGCAAAGGGAACGGGGTCCGAACGTTACAATAAAAAAATATTCAATTATACTACAGAAGTGCAAAGTGTAGGCAAGGTGAAAAAATCACTTTAAAAATATATACAAATTTAAACTAAACAATGTTTTTTATTTTTTTTGTTTAAAGCTTCCGTGACTGCAGGGATTCATATTCTTGGTTCTTTCGGTAAAGTCACGTAGAAGGGAAATAATAAAATAATAAAAATATTAAACAATACAATTTCACACCTGTTGATGATTAGTGGTGTTGCAGTCGAAACGTCGTGAGAATTTTATTGTTTTATATTCTTATTATTTTATTATTATTAAACGTGACTTTACCGAAAGAACCAATAATATAATGTTTTCTATCTCACTACGTAAGGCCCTCTAAGCCATTCGCTTCCTTTTCAGAAGCGACCTGGCCACAAATGATAGCTCAACGAAGTGGCTTATCACGTGGGAATCTACAGCAGCCAAATCATCGACATAATCGAGATCAACCCTGCACAGGGAGACGTTCACAGAGCGACTTTTTTCGCTCCACCTGAAGAAGGCCGCTTGTGTTGCGATCGAAACGTCGTGGGGTTTTTTTGCTTTCAATTCTGGCCACTCACTCACGTGACTTTTATCGAAAGAATCAAGAATTCCAATTCCTGCAGTCACGAAATTTTAAGTCTAAATTTCGACACTGATGTTGCTTTTATTTGCATCATCACGTCGCGAGACATTTTACTCGGCACACAGAGGCGAGCCCGGTACAATATTTGGCCACCATCGTGAGCCGTGATTGATCCACTGCTGGATTGGAGGACTGTCAGTCACACACTCACCACACTGCAGGTCACGAAAACACACTCACTCAACTACTCACTCAACTACTCACTCACCCACTCAACTGCTCACTCAACTACTCACTCAACTACTCACTCAACTACTCACTCACCCACTCACTCAACTACTCACTCAACTACTCACTCAACTACTCACTCACCCACTCACTCAACTACTCACTCAACTACTCACTCACCCACTCACTCAACTACTCACTCAACTACTCACTCAACTACTCACTCAACTACTCACTCACCCACTCACTCAACTACTCACTCAACTACTCACTCAACTACTCACTCAACTACTCACTCACTCACCCACTCACTCAGCCACGACACTGCAGGTCACAGCAACAAAGACAAATATTAAGATCCCACGCATAGCCTTGAATAGACTGTTGGGGTAAGTGCTTTTAGCGAGCACCTATGAAGGCCGGAACGGTACACGAGGGGGTGGGTGGCCAGGATCACAGTAACACACTCACCCACACACCCACTCACTCAACTACCCACTCACACACCAACTCACTCAACTACCACTCACTCAACTGCCCACTCACCCGCTCACTCAACTGCCCACTCGCTCAACTGCCCACTCACTCACCCACTCACTCAACTACCCACTCACTCACCCACTTACTCAACTACCCACTCACACACCGACTCACTCAACTACCACTCACTCAACTGCCCACTCACCCGCTCACTCAACTGCCCACTCGCTCAACTGCCCACTCACTCACCCACTCACTCAACTACCCACTCACTCACCCACTTACTCAACTACCCACTCACACACCAACTCACTCAACTACCACTCACTCAACTGCCCACTCACCCGCTCACTCAACTGCCCACTCGCTCAACTGCCCACTCACTCACCCACTCCCTCAACTGCCCACTCACTCACCCACTCACTCAACTACCCACTCACACACCAACTCACTCAACTACCACTCACTCAACTGCCCACTCACCCGCTCACTCAACTGCCCACTCGCTCAACTGCCCACTCACTCACCCACTCACTCAACTGCCCACTCACTCACCCACTCACTCAACTACCCACTCACACACCAACTCACTCAACTACCACTCACTCAACTGCCCACTCACCCGCTCACTCAACTGCCCACTCGCTCAACTGCCCACTCACTCACCCACTCCCTCAACTGCCCACTCACCCAAATACCCACTCACTCACCCACTCACTCAACTACCCACTCACTCACCCACTTACTCAACTACCCACTCACCCACTCAGCCACGACACTGCAGGTCACAACAAATCACCCACTCACCCACCCACCCACCCACCAACTCACCACACTGCAGCTCACTCACCCACTCACTTACCCACTCACTCACTCACCCACTCACCCACTCACCCACCCACTCACCCACCCACCCACCAACTCACCACACTGCAGCTCACTCACTCACCCACTCACCCACCCACTCACTTACCTACTCACTCACTCACCCACTCACCCACTCACTTACCCACTCACCCACCCACCCACCAACTCACTCACCCACCCACCCACCAACTCACTCACCCACCCACCAACTCACCACACTGCAGCTCACTCACCCACTCACTTACCCACTCACCCACCCACCCACCAACTCACCACACTGCAGCTCACTCACTCACCCACTCACCCACCCACTCACTCACTCACCCACCCACTCACTCACCCACCCACCCACCAACTCACCACACTGCAGCTCACTCCACCTTTCTGTCCGCTCCATCCCTCGCGCTGTGCCACCTTGGCATTCCCTCCTCCCACCACCACCACCATCGCCTCCCCCACCCCCCTCCCCACGTCCGCGTAACCTTGCTGCGATCAAGAAATGCGTCCTACAATTAACGCTTCGAGGAGTGCCGTTTGTTGCTGGTCACTCGGCAAGGTTGGAGCTTCTGGACCTTTGGGACCTGCGCTACACTGATCTTGACAAGAAGATGAAGAAGAGGAAACCCAAACCCGGCCACAGCAAATCGTAGCCACCGTGAAGCAATACGGCCAAAGATGTCGTCCGCCCACTGAACTATATAGCTATTATTTCAGAAGCGAGCTGGCTATCACAAATAATAGCCCAAAGAAGTGGGCTTATCATCATCATCATCATAGCCACTAGGAAAAATTATATCAGCCAAAAACTCTAAACGCGTGACGTTGATTCTAAATGTGGAGGGAAAACCCCGAGGACCTGGAGAAAAATGCGCGCGACCGCGGGCAGAGAGAAACAGAGAGAAAGACTGCGAGACGGGCTGCGTGCTGAACGAGAGAGAGAGTGAGCGAGAGAGTGAGCGAGAGAGTGAGCGAGAGAGCGAGAGAGTGAGCGAGAGAGTGAGCGAGAGAGTGAGCGAGAGGTGGGGGTTTTACATAAAGCTAAGTTTAAAAAATAAATTTACGAAATGATGAACGAAGCAAAGTGCCGAATACACCGAGCATCTTCTTGTTTCCACTGATCGTAAAAAAAAGAGAGACACACACAGACTCCAAATATAAAGCAGCAGGCGTCAGGGTCAGGATCGAACCCGCGACCTCTTCCCCGTACACCAGGCGAGGTGGTAACCATCCCCTAGACCCCCGTGGAGCCCCCATTTCGCTGACACGACCATTCCCCGTGCAATTAACATCACGTCTGCTGCGGGCTTTTATTATTTTTTATTTTGTTGTTTCTTCTAAGGACGGCGTTCGTTTGTTCGTACAGACTCAGCAAAAAAAAATGTATTATTATTTTTTATTTTATTTTTGACTCCGAGGGCTGCCGATTTTTGGGGCGCCACCAATACCACCCTCGGCGATCCGCTCGCCTATTTAAGGGAGGCGAAGAATTCACGGGTGGCGAGAGGTGGCGGAGCCGAGCGGGTCGACTACGTACGGCGCGAAAGAAGTTCAACACGCACAACGCACGCAACGTACACAACACAACAGCCACGCGTGGGTTTGGGGCCGCGTGCCCACGTTCTCAACGCACGCTGCAAGCCCACGCTGCCAGATAATCCGAACGTAAAATTCCAAAATTCAAGTGACGAAAAAACGACAGGACAACGACGACAAATTTCGATTTAAAGCTTTCGTGACTGCAGGGATTCATCTTCTTGGTGCTTTCGGTAAAGTCACGTAGAAGGGAAGTAATAAAATAGTAAAAATAAAACATTATAAAATAATTCTCACGACGTTTCGGCCACAACGCAAGCAGCCGTCCTCGGGTGAAAACTAGGTCTGTCGAGGCGACAGCGTCTGAACGACGACAACTTTTCGCGGAAATCGTTCGACGAACATCGGACGATGAGCGCTGGAGCGCTGATTCCGTTCACGCCGCTATTCGTGACCTTAGCGGTCACGGGAGCGGTGGGGAACGCGGGTCTCCTGCTGAGCGTCAAGCGCCTTGCCACGGGGCCCAGGTGCCATCTCTCCCCGCCGCAGCCGCCGCTGCTACTCCCAGATGCGATCGTCGTCCACCTGGGCACCTCCTGCCTCCTGCAGTCGCTGTGGTCGAACGCGGCCATCCTGATGCAGGGCCGCGTGTGCTGCACGGACGTGAGCGACGCGGCGTGTTCCGTCACGAGCTTCATGACCAGGTCGTTGCAATGTCCACAGATGGGTATTTGTTTTGTTGTTTCGATTTAAAGCTTTTGTGACTGCAGGGATTCATCTTCTTGGTTCTTTCGGTAAAGTCACGAAGAATGGAAATAATAAAATAATAAAAATAAAACATGATAAAATAATTTAATAAAATTATATTTTATGTTTATTTTATTTTATTATTTTCATTCTACGTGACTTTACCGAAAGAACCAAGAAGATGTCTTGTTGTTGTTGTTGCTGCTGCTGTTGTCGTTACGCTTGTTTAACCCGGGAGGGCCTCGAGATTCTTCAACAGGAAGGTTCATGCCAGGTGGGTTTGTTTTTTATGAGTTAGGGTGGTCGATGTTTCCGCTGTATAATCCCAATTGAGTAATTTGTAGATGCATTTTTTTTCAGCATTGGAATGTTTTTATGACCAATATCAGTGACAGCGTTTTTTTTGTTAGCTATGAGAGAAAGAACTGGAAAACCTAACACCTGGCGAAAAGCCGTGCAGAACAGAGGGGGACCGGGACATGCAGACTGCATTGTAGTCCTTACATTTATACTGCACTCGTAATGTAAATACATGCCTCGGGATGCAATTTAAAATGTTCTTTATCCTATGGGAGCCCCTTAATGGCAGCTGCTTCGTGGGCATTAGGCCGTGCGTGTTGACTTCCGTTTGAGTGAAAACAGTTTGACTGTTTTCGTTTCTCCGCGTTTCTCCATCACATTCAATGCGTGCTGTCCTTGTCGTGAGCGGAATGCATTTCTGCAGCCAGCAGTTTCATCACCCTCCTGTTGCCAATGATGGAGCCCAGAAGAGGACGTGACAGAACTACGTCTGAGGTCACTTCAGTCGGCCTCGTTATCCCCTGGCCTCTCAATTTGTGTGCTAAGAAGAAGGACCGTTGCCCGAAACGTCATCTGTTATGTTTACGGTTATTTTTGAGACCGCGAATGTGTTGAGTTGAGTTGGGGTGATGCGGTGGCTGAGAGATGTTGACTACCTCGCCTGGTATACAGGAGGTTGTGGGTTCGATCTGTATGTTTGGAGTGTGCGTGTCTCTCTCCACGTGGACTTGTCTCCGGGTTTTTCGGTTTTTCCTTCTACATCTAGAAACGTGCGTTTCGAGGATTTGACTGCTGTACATTTCTCCCATGATGAGACACTTCGTTGAGCTATCATTTATACCTAGAAGGGGTAAATAAAAGACGTTCTTGTTTTTTTCATCGTAATTTTATTACTGGCAAAAAGGGTCCCAAATGGGAGGAAGAAAAAATACTAAAAACATATATAAACTATAAAGTCTGATTTGTCTTTAGCGGCAATTTCTTTTCCCCCACCCCCCACACCTCCTCCCTCCGCCCCCACCTCCTCCCCCAACCCCACCGCTCCTCACCCCCAACCTCCTCCCGACCTCCTCCCCCCACCCCACACCTCCTCCCCCAACCCTACACCTCCTCACCCCCACCTCCTCCCCCCACCTCCCGCACCCCCCCACCCCACACCTCCTCCCCCCCAACCCCCACCTCCTCCCCCAACCCTACACCTCCTCACCCCCACCTCCTCACCCCCACCTTCTCCCCACCATCCCACACCTCCTCCCCCCCCGCCCGTCACCTCCCGCACCCCCCCCACCTCCCCACCTCCTCCCCCCCACACCCCACCTCCTCCCCCCACCTCCTCCCCATCTCCTCCCCCCCCACCCCACACCTCCCGCACCCCCCACACCTCCTCCCCACCTCCTCCCCCCAACCCCCACCTCCTCCACCCCACCCCCACCTACTCCCCCCACCCCCCACCTCCCCCACCCCCCACCTCCTCCCAGATACCTCTCCACCGCGGGCGGCTGGTTCACGCTGCTGCTCAGCCTCTACCGCTACGCGAAGCTGCGCACGCTGGACCGACCCTCGCTGGCGATGACGCGTCTCGAGGGCGCCACGTGGCCTCGTCGCTGCTGCGCGCTGCTCTGGGCGGCGCTCGCCCTCGTCCACTCGCCCACACTCTGGTTCGCGTTCGTCATGCGGAACGAAAACGACTACGGCGGCGGTGGTGGCGGTGGTGGCGGTGGTGGTGGCTACCCTCTGGCTTCGTCGGCCAATGCCACCGGGGCGTGCGGCACGGGTCCGTGTCTCTGCCTGTCGGACAGGAGCCCCGGCCTGCTGCGATATTGGCAGGTGGACGGCGCCACCAGCGGCGACACTTTGATTTAGCCCCGCGCGAGAGAGCGAGAGGGACACGGGGATAAGGGGGGGGGGGTTTCTCATTTGTTTGCAGGAGTCTTGTCAGTTAGAGAGGTGGCGGGGTTGGGGATGATCCCTGTCGCCGCTGCTGCTGCTGCTACTGTGTGCGGTGGCTAGGAGATGTTAACTACCTCGCCTGGTGTACATGAGGTCGTGGGTTCGATCCCGACCCTGACGCCTGCTGCTGTATATTTGTAATTTGCGTGTCTATATCTCATCATCATCATCACGGTGGCTAAAGGGTAAAACCTTCGCCTGGTATGCAGGAGGTCGTGGGTTCGATCCCGACCCTGACGTCTGCTGCTGTATATTTGGAGTTTGCGTCTCTCTCTCTCTCATCATCATCACGGTGGCTAGGAGATGTTAAATCCTTCGCCTGGTGTGCAGGAGCTCGTGGGTTCGACCCTGACGCCTGCTGCTGTGGGGGTCGCTAGCCCCCGAGATCCCTCCCTCGATAATACTAACGGCCGGACTAACATCATCAATCGCCCCCCCGCTGCTAAGCGAACCGCCGCTAGGCTCCTCACCCAGGGTGTGGGAGCCGTCACCCGAGGATTCCCCTCCACCGCGGGTCCGCGTAGCAGGCATGGATAACCACGCACGCGCACACCCACACACAGCTCTGCACGGCACTCACCCAACCCTGACCACTCACGTTAGGATCGCGCACCTGTGTTACACACGTCGTGAACGTGCGCGCACACACGCATACAGCTCCACACGCGATACCCACTCCTGCGCCGCTCTGCGCCGCGCTGGCCGCCCACGTTACGATCGCGCACCTTGGGCACGCCGATTACGCACGCCGAGAGCTTACGCAAGTAACGAGCGCACGCAAGCGGGGCACACGCCGACACGACGACTCGTCCCCTCCCCCACTCGCGCGTGCACGTCAACACAAATATCGTACAAGGACGATTCTCCTCTCACACGGCTGCGTAGTCACGCCAACACACCAAAAGTGCTCTCCCCGGGCGTTAACGCACACACCTCCGTACCCGCACAATCGTACAGAGACCACGGCCTTTATGCGTACAACGACCACACACTCGCGAATGCAGTGCACGCTAATACCACGTTCCAAAAACACCCAACAACACGGTTTTGTTACTACGCTCGAGATTTTATTAGCCCTTGCTAACCAACCGAGCCACCCGTGTGTGTGTGCGGGACAGCAAGGCGCTTCTAACCCACACTCTGGTGCCGTGTAGCCCTATTCTATGCTGCGCTCTCTGCTAAACCGCTTTCCTACTCGTCCTTACCCCGAACTAACCCTCTCCTACGGATCCTACCCTCCGCTCTGAGGTGTTGTAAGGCGCGCAACACGATACCGTCTGTAGTCCTTGGTGACCTTGCGGCGCTCAGATCGTCCTGCAGACAATCTAGCGGCTCGCCCGATGACTCCTTCGTCGCTGACCCCGTGTCCAAACTCCAGAAGAAGAGAGTTCCCTACTGCCCCTGCGTTTTCTTTTAAACTATTCACATCAAAGGCTAGGCGCCCCCGTCCCGACCGCCTTGGTCTCTCGACCAATCCTGAGCCTAGGATTTCCCGCTCTTTTGCGATCCCGCCGGCCTTTGAACTTTCGACCAATCAGTCGTCCCGGCTCCTGATCCCAGCTATCTGCCTTGCTGACCCGTGTTTGTGTTTGTATGCGTTTCTAACTGCGGGGCTCTCTGAGCTCGCCGTGGTCGTGCGATCTCAAATCCGCCCACGGCGCCGCAGTGTTACTTGGCCTGGGAAGGGTCCTGTCCAATTCCCTGGCCCTGAGAAACCGTGGGGTAACCCCCCTAGGGGGCCCTCGGGTGAAAACTCAGGGTAGGTGACCCGACCACGAGGCCCTACGTGGGTGCGGGTGCGTGTTTATGTGGGGGGGGTGATGGGGGGCAGTGCGGCGGTGGAAGCCGGGCGGCTCCCTGGCTCGGCCGAGCGGCCCCGTCGCTGTGGCACCACATAGCCCCCCGGGGTGCCAGTCCCCGTCCCGGGTTGACTGGAGCACCTCGCCTGGGTTGCCCCCACGAGGTATCGCCGCGGGGTCCGCGGGATTCGCCCGGCCCTTGTGGCTGGCCTCGGGGGTGGCGGCTCCGTCTCCTGGGGCTCCGGCGGTGGTCTCCTCCTCCATTCCAACGGCTCCCCTCGGTCTCTGGCACCTGCGGGCTGGGGAACAAACTCAGAGGCGGTGGGGTTTAAGGGTCGCCGTCCTCGTCGCCCCCGGCCCCGTCCGGGGCCCCTCGGAGCCCGGGGCTCCGTGGGGCCCATATACTGCGCGAGGCCCCCGGGCACGGGGGGTAGGGGGACCCCGGGGTTTCGGGGTACTTGGACGGCGGGGCTCCCCCCCTCGGGGGCTGCTCGCCACGGCTTCAGTCGGCGGATGTTGACCACCATCTCCCGGCCCCTCTCTCCTCCCTGAATCAGCACCGTCCATGGTGAGATCTGCCGTCTCACAATCCAGGGTCCTCGCCAGTAGGTGGTCAGCTTCCCCACCTGTCCGGCACCGACGCGGGGAGTGTACAGCCACACCTCGGAGCCCGCAGTGTAGAAGGGGGGCTCCATACGGGGTCGGGCGCCCTGCTCTTGCCGCTGGTGCGCGGCCTCTCCGTGCGGGTAGGCTCGGCCCCTGGCCCCTCGCAGGGTCTCCAGCAAGTGCTCCACGGGGTGGCTCCCTTCCTCCCGTTGCGGCGGAGGGACACCGAACAGCAGATCTGCGGGCAGGCGAGACTCGCGACCAAACATCATTAGGAACGGGGTCTGTCCTGTAGATGTGTGAACGGCGGTGGTGTAGGCGAACAGGGCATAGGGGAGGTGTTCGTCCCAGTCCTGTTGATTCGCGGCCGCCATGCGTTTAAGCTTCCCGGCCAGAGTCTGGTTCATCCTCTCTACCATCCCGTTCGCCTGGGGGTGATATGCCGTGGTTCGGTCCTTCTGGATCCCGAACTCTCGGCACAGCGCCTGGAATAGTTCGGCCTCGAATTCACTACCCTGGTCGGTAATGACTCGTTCGGGGATCCCGCACTTAAGTACGTAGTTTTCCACGAAGGCCCGGGCCACTACGAGGGCTGTTTTATCCGGGATAGCCACCGCCACGGGGTAGCGGGTGAAGTACTCCACCGCTACAAGAATATATCGGTTGCCCCGGTGGGATCGTGGAAAGGGCCCTTGCAGGTCGATTCCGACCAACTGATTCGTCCGACTGACTCGGAACGGCCTCAGGGGTACCTGGTACCTCGCCGGCTTTTGCCCACACTGCTGACAGGCCCGGCAGCCCTGCACCCAGGCGGCCACATCTTGCGCCAATTTAGGCCAGAGATACTGGCGACGCAGAGTCTCCCGGGTGCGCCGTTCCCCATCATGGCCCCCGAGCGGGTGGTCGTGTACCAGTCGTAGCAGCTGGGGTCGCACCTGGGCAGGAACACAGATACACCCCGGCTGGCCGGCCTCGGTTAACTCCCGTACCACTCCGTTCTGTACACACAACCGGGCATACAAACCGCTCCAGGGTCCTGGTAGGGCGCTCTTTTCCTCCCGCAGTGCCGCCTCCACTGCCGCCAGATCCGGATCTCGCTGCTGGGTCTGTCTCAGCTGCTCGTCGTTTAGGCCCGGGAAGGCACAGCCGACGTCCTCCTGGGTCCGTCCGATCGGGTCCCGAGCCGCGGGTCCCGCGCTTGCCGGGCGGTCGACGGGATCCTCAGTGCCACCTGCGAGGGTCTCTGTGGCGCACACTGCACTCTCTCTCGGGGGGGGGAGTTTAGTTTCCGCGCGCTCCTTGGGTTCTGCTGCCTGGCGGCAGCGTCCCCCCGTGAAGCACGGGCAGGCGTCTCCCTCCCTCGTCTCAGCGCGCACCGCGGGCCGTCTTGACAAGGCGTCCGCGTTCGCGTGTGTCCGCCCCGCTCGGTACTCGATCTGCAGGTTGTACTCCTGCAGCTGCGCCAGCCATCGAGCCATCTGCCCCCGCGGTTCCTTGAATGTAAGGAGGAACTGCAGTGCATAATGATCGGTGCGCACACGACATTTCCTGCCGTACAAGTACGGTCGGAACTGTTTACACGCGAAAATTACAGCATACAGTTCCTGACGGGTTACACAATAGTTCAGTTCGGCCCCGCTCAGGGTCCGACTGGCGTACGCGATGACACGCTCCGTCCCACCCTGCACTTGCGACAGCACCGCGCCCAGCCCACTGCTGCAGGCGTCAGTGTCCAAAATAAAATCGGTGGTGAAATCTGGGAAAGCCAAGGTGGGGGTGTGGGTGAGGTGGTCTTTGAGTGTGGTGAAAGCCGTCTGGCAGGCCTCCGACCACTGATAGGGGTTCTTAGGGGAGGTGAGTTGGGTGAGGGGGCGTGCAATCTCACTGAATCCCTTTACAAATCGACGGTAATAAGTGGCGAGTCCCAAGAATGACCTGATCTCCGTCAGGTTCCTCGGCCGCGGCCAATCCACTACGGCACGCACCTTCTCGGGATCGGTGCTCACCCCTGCCTCGCTGACTCGGTGTCCGAGGTACCCCACCTCGCGTTGCGCAATGTAACACTTACGTGGCTTGAGCTTGAGATGGGCTGCTCGCAGTCGCTGGAATACTTCCCGCAGCCTGGACCAGTGTTCGGACAGCGACCTACTGAACACTATTACGTCGTCCAGGTAAATCAGGCACTGTTCCCACTGCAAGCCCCGCATCACCAACTCCATCAACCGCTGGAACGTCGCGGGCGCGTTAGTGAGTCCGAACGGCAACACTCGAAACTCAAACAGGCCCATCGGGGTGGTGAATGCTGTTTTTGGCCGATCCTCCTCCGTCATCTCCACCTGCCAGTAACCGGACGCCAGATCGAGGGTGGAAAAATACCGCGCTCCTGCGAGACTGTCGAAGGTGTCGTCGATGCGTGGGATGGGAAAAGCGTCGCCGAGGGTGACTGCGTTCAATTTTCGGTAATCAACGCAGAACCGAGTCGATCCGTCCTTTTTCGTTACCAGTACCACCGGGGCAGACCAAGGGCTCGCGGAGGGCTGGATTATGTTATCGCGTAGCATATCCGTGACTGCCTCTTTGATCTGGGTCCGTTCAGGCGCGCCCACTCGGTATGCGGGGAGTTTGATGGGTCGGGCTGCACCTGTGTCAATTTGGTGCTTGACCAGGTCGGTCCGGCCCACGTCCGAATCGTGCTCACTGAACACGTCGGCGTACTCCCGCAATAACCCGCGCAGCTGATCGGCCTCCCCCTTAGGTAAGGCTGCCCAAGGCACATGTAGCGCATCCTGCAGGGGAACAATCTCGGCTCGGGGGGTCGGGCCGACTCGCCAGGCCAGATCCTGGCTGTCCTCGGGGCGGCCAGGGTCCTCCGCCCAGAGTGCGAACACCGAGTCGTTCGAGTGGCGAGCGTGCAGGGGGTGTACGGTGGCTACCGGGGTGCGTCGTCGTATCATTGCCGGGGTACTGTGTGGGTTAAACACACGTATAAACAGCCGGCCCCCATCTGCGTTTACCAGTGTGGCTGACCCTACCACCCCGTATCGCGATGCCAACTCCGGGTGAGGAGTCAGCATTACCTCGCCCGATGGTCGGTGGGTTGGGTCGGTGGAGAGGGTTGCCACTGGCACCAGCATCTCGGCGAGAGGCCCGATGGTGACGGCCGACACCAGCGTAGCGGCCACGGGTGTGAAGCGTGGGCGATTCGGCTCCTGTCCTAGGAACGGAATCCGCTCCCCGCTGCCCTCCACCGTAGCGCATCGTTGCCGGGGCTGTACGTTAAGTCCCAACTTTTCCAGGAGGTCCGTTCCTGCAATGCACTCGTGGCACAACACACTCGAAACGTAGAATTCCTGTGTGCACACCTGGTTTCCTAGACGGACCTCGAGGGAGACCTTCCCCAGCAACCCCATCCCGGCTCCGCTTGCCGTGTGCAGCGCGCGATCCGGGGCCTGCAGGCAGCCCACGTCCACCCCGAGCATGCTGCAGTGCGCGGCGCTCATGAGAGAGGCCACGGCGCCCGTGTCCAACAGGATCCGGGTGCGCTGCCCGTTCACCTGGCCTTCCACCAGCGACGTGGCTCCCGTTATCCCTGCCACCAGCTCCCGCAGCCAATCGCCCGAGGTCCATGCGCCCTTGGGTGTTGTCGTTGTAACCTGTTTATGGATCACTCGCTCGCCATTATTATTACAGCTGGTTTGGGTCGGGTCTACGTCGATTTCATCCCCTGGTGGTCCCCTCTCTAGGGGGGGCTTAGTGTTTGACCTATGCATCGGCCTCGCACGGGCGCGCTGAGGGCAGTCCCTCATGAGATGCCCTCGACGGTCGCACACATAACACGTCCTGGGAGGAGTGGCGGCTCTGTGGCGAACTTTCTGCCCACTCCCTCCTCCCCCCGTGCGCTGTTGCTCATACTCTGCTTCTAGTCGGGCTATCCTCCCAGTTAATCCTCCTACCTCGGCCTGGACCGTCTCTACCATTGTCTCCAGCGCAGTCATGTGTGCCCGTACTTGGGTTACCTTGTTGTCTACTTGGGTTACCCTGTCACCTACCTGGGTTACCCTGTCACCTACCTGGGTTACCTGGCCGGAGACATCCTTTATACCCGTTTGTATACCGGCAACCCATCCCGGGGTTGTCTCGCGGGACACTGGAGGCTCTCTTTCCCGGCCCCTTACCGTCCTCGCGAGCTCCTGTTCCTCCTCCTCGTCTTCCGAGAGCAGGCTCGCAATGGCGCGCTCTCGTCCCAGCCCCCGGAGCTGCGCGCGTTCGCTGTGAATTCTTTCACACTTACGTGCGCGCTCGACAAGGGTGTTAAAGGGAAGACGTGGGCAGCTCATGTCTGGCTGCCACCACGCCGTGCGAGACAGGTACCGCTGGATTTTCTCGGCAGCCAGTTCCTCAATAACCTCAGTTGCGTACCCCGGGCGTGCGATCTTTGTTAACTCGCGCACATCCTCGGCGTAATCACGGAGATCTTCGCCAGGTTGGCGACGGCGCGCCTCTAAGGCCGATTTTGCTTCCTCCTCGTCACGCGTGCCAAAACGCTGATCGAGTCGGCGCATCAGCTCCTCTAGCTGTGTCTGTGCGCTCGCGGGTAACGCTTCTACAAAATCGGCTGCCCGCCCATCAAGATTCATATTAAGTTGACGTACTGCCTGCGCGTCCGTCCATCCATTAATTTCCTTGGCCCCTAAGAGATTGCGGGCGAATGCCTTCCACGAAGGGGCCCCCCGGCCGGTAAATATCAGTCTTATTTTAGCGTGAGGTAACGCGGGGGTCCGTACCGCTTCCGACACCAATTTGTGGGGGTCGCTAGCCCCCGAGATCCCTCCCTCGATAATACTAACGGCCGGACTAACATCATCAATCGCCCCCCCGCTGCTAAGCGAACCGCCGCTAGGCTCCTCACCCAGGGTGTGGGAGCCGTCACCCGAGGATTCCCCTCCACCGCGGGTCCGCGTAGCAGGCATGGATAACCACGCACGCGCACACCCACACACAGCTCTGCACGGCACTCACCCAACCCTGACCACTCACGTTAGGATCGCGCACCTGTGTTACACACGTCGTGAACGTGCGCGCACACACGCATACAGCTCCACACGCGATACCCACTCCTGCGCCGCTCTGCGCCGCGCTGGCCGCCCACGTTACGATCGCGCACCTTGGGCACGCCGATTACGCACGCCGAGAGCTTACGCAAGTAACGAGCGCACGCAAGCGGGGCACACGCCGACACGACGACTCGTCCCCTCCCCCACTCGCGCGTGCACGTCAACACAAATATCGTACAAGGACGATTCTCCTCTCACACGGCTGCGTAGTCACGCCAACACACCAAAAGTGCTCTCCCCGGGCGTTAACGCACACACCTCCGTACCCGCACAATCGTACAGAGACCACGGCCTTTATGCGTACAACGACCACACACTCGCGAATGCAGTGCACGCTAATACCACGTTCCAAAAACACCCAACAACACGGTTTTGTTACTACGCTCGAGATTTTATTAGCCCTTGCTAACCAACCGAGCCACCCGTGTGTGTGTGCGGGACAGCAAGGCGCTTCTAACCCACACTCTGGTGCCGTGTAGCCCTATTCTATGCTGCGCTCTCTGCTAAACCGCTTTCCTACTCGTCCTTACCCCGAACTAACCCTCTCCTACGGATCCTACCCTCCGCTCTGAGGTGTTGTAAGGCGCGCAACACGATACCGTCTGTAGTCCTTGGTGACCTTGCGGCGCTCAGATCGTCCTGCAGACAATCTAGCGGCTCGCCCGATGACTCCTTCGTCGCTGACCCCGTGTCCAAACTCCAGAAGAAGAGAGTTCCCTACTGCCCCTGCGTTTTCTTTTAAACTATTCACATCAAAGGCTAGGCGCCCCCGTCCCGACCGCCTTGGTCTCTCGACCAATCCTGAGCCTAGGATTTCCCGCTCTTTTGCGATCCCGCCGGCCTTTGAACTTTCGACCAATCAGTCGTCCCGGCTCCTGATCCCAGCTATCTGCCTTGCTGACCCGTGTTTGTGTTTGTATGCGTTTCTAACTGCGGGGCTCTCTGAGCTCGCCGTGGTCGTGCGATCTCAAATCCGCCCACGGCGCCGCAGTGTTACTTGGCCTGGGAAGGGTCCTGTCCAATTCCCTGGCCCTGAGAAACCGTGGGGTAACCCCCCTAGGGGGCCCTCGGGTGAAAACTCAGGGTAGGTGACCCGACCACGAGGCCCTACGTGGGTGCGGGTGCGTGTTTATGTGGGGGGGGTGATGGGGGGCAGTGCGGCGGTGGAAGCCGGGCGGCTCCCTGGCTCGGCCGAGCGGCCCCGTCGCTGTGGCACCACACTGCTGTATATTTGGAGTTTGCGTGTCTCTCGCTCCCCGTGGTCGCGTGGATTTTTCTCCGGGTCCTCCGGGGTTTCCCTTTCACATTGAGAATCAACGTCACGCGTGTAGAGTGTTTAGCTGCTCTACATTTCCACGTGATGAGCCACTTAATTGGGCTCTCATTTGTGATATCCAGGTCGCTTCTGTATAGCTCAGTGGGTCTTACCTGGTAAAATAAATAAATAAATGCAATGTAAATAGTTTAGTTCAGTGTGCGTGTACGATCCCAGCTGAGCAATGGTGTGGGGTGACTTTTTTGAATTTTGCCAAAATTTGGGACCATGAAGTGGGCACGTGACGGCCCTCTCTTGCCAAACACAATCAATCATCATCAGGTGTGAAATCCACCAGGTAAGGCACCCCCACTGAGCTGTAGAGTTCGGTTTTTTTTGCAGAAGTGACCTGGTCATCACAAATGATAGCTCAAGTAAAGTGGATTATGGCGTGGAAATATATAGCAGCCAGATACTCTAAACTGCTAAAGTGCCCCCCAGTTTTCGAAATACTTTTTTGTGTCTAGTTTGTTGTCGTTCACCCGCATCTCCGAATAGTACGCTTTGGCTACGTACGGTGCAAAAGAAGCTCAACATACATACACACAGACATCACCTCGACAGGCACTTGCCCCAACAGTCTGTTAAGGCTATACGGGGGATCTTTGTCTTCGTGTTCAACCGGGAGTGGAGCGGTTAGCACGCTGTGCTATGAACCCAGCGACCCGAGTTCGATTACCGCTCACTGCCAACATTTGTGGCGAATATCTGAATAAGTCCTGGTCGTCCCCTAGGTTAACTCAGCCTCAAATGAGTACCACGAGGGAGACAAAGGCGGCCGGGCGTGGTGTTGGCCACCAACCCCCTCGTGTGCCGTGTCGGTCTTCATAGGTGACAGCACATGACCCAACAGTCCGTTCAGGTTATACGGCGGATTGTTGTCATTGTGTGTGTGTGAATCACCCTATGTGTGTGTGTCACCCTGTGTGTGTGTGAGTCACCCTGTGTGTGTGTGTCACCCTGTGTGTGTGTGTGTCACTGTGTGTGTGTGAGTCACCCTGTGTGTGTGTCACCCTGTGTGTGTGTATGAGTCACCCTGTGTGTGTGTGTCACCTTGTGTGTGTGTGAGTCACCCTGTGTTTGTGTGAGTCACCCTGTGTGTGTGTGTCACCCTGTGTGTGTGTCACCCTGTGTGTGTGTGTCACCCTGTGTGTGTGTCACCCTGTGTGTGTGTGAGTCACCCTGTGTGTGTGTGTCACCCTGTGTGAGTGTCACCCTGTGTCTGTGTCACCCTGTGTGTGTGAGTGTGACCCTGTGTGTGTGTGTGTGTGTCACCCTGTGTGTGTGTCATCCTGTGTGTGTGTGTCACCCTGTGTGTGTGAGTCACCCTGTGTGAGTGTGTGTCACTCTGTGTGTGTGTGTCACCCTGTGTGTGTGTGTGTGTCACCCTGTGTGTGTGTTTGTCACCCTGTGTGTGTGTGTGAATCACCCTGTGTGTGTGTGAGTCACCCTGTGTGTGTGTCACCCTGTGTGTGTGTGTGAATCACCCTGTGTATGTCTGTGTGTAAGTCAACCTGTGTCTGTGTGTGTGCCAGGCAACCGTGACACACACACAGACAGAGCGCGAGAGACAAAAAAAACCCCGACAGCCAAAATCAGGCCACGGACTCGAACGGAAATCGCTGTTTTTTTTGCTTCCCTCATTTCCCTCGAACGAGATCGGTTTCTCTTTCTCCATCACGTTCGCGTCTGTTGTTTTGTCTCCGCGGTGTTTGGACAACGAGCCCAGTTTCATTGTTTCATTATATTCTATTCTCCCTCTACCCCCCCCCACCACACCACCCCACACCACACACCTGCCCCGGCCGAGGACCCAGGTGGTGAACTACTGCGGCACTTGGCTCCCCGTGGCCCTCATGCTGCTGAGCAACACGCAGATGGTGCGGCAGCTGTGGAGGCACCGGCGCTCCGTGGACGCGGAGTCGAACCTGGGAGCGGCGGTGGGGAGCGGGCGGGCGCGCGCCTGCGTGCAAGCGGCGAAGGTCGTGACCTGGGTGGGGGGTGGGGGGTGGGTGGGTGGTGAGGGTGGTGATTGTGATCGTGGTGATGATAGTGATGGTGATGATGATGATGGTTTTTGTAATGATAGTGATGGTGATGATGATGGTGGTAAAGATAGTGATGGTGATGATGGTGGTAAAGATAGTGCTGATGATGATGGTTTTTGTAATGATAGTGATGGTGATGATGGTGGTGATGATAGTGATGATGGTAATGATGATCGTAATGATGGTGTTATTGATGGTGATGATGATGGTGGTAATGATTGTGCAAATGATGATGATGATGATGATGGTTTTAGTAATGATAGTGATGATGGTGATGATGGTGGTAAAGATAGTGTGATGATTGTGATCGTGGTGATCATAGTGATGATGATGGTTTTAGTAATGATAGTGATGATGGTGATGATGGTGGTAAAGACAGTGATGATTGTGATCGTGGTGATGATAGTGATCATGATGATGATGGTTTTAGTAATGATAGTGATGATGGTGTTAATGATGGTGATGATGATGGTGGTGGTAATGATGGTGATGATGATGGTGGTGGTAATGATTGTGCAAATGATGGTGATGATGAAAGTGAGTATGGTGGTAATAATGAGAGTGATGATGATACGAGTGATGATGATGATGGTGATAATGATGACAGTGATGGTGGTGCTACTTATAGTGATGATGATAGTCATGATAATGATGATAGTGATCATGAGAGTGATGATGATGATGATAACGATGATGGTGATCATGTCCCATTCACAAAAACGAACAAGGAGTAGCACCACTCCGCTCGCTAAACTTCCACTTCAGTGTCAAATTCACAGCCGTCGCTCTACGCAAATACGTTGAACTTCTTTCGCACCGTACGTAGCGAACCGTGCTAATAGGGAGATGCGAGGGGACGGACAACAATCTAAAAACGAAGTTCTAAAGCAATGAGTTCGTCAATCCAGATGATGATGTTAAAGTGCGTAGTTCCAGTGGCTTCCCAAATATCTGGAGGAAGAGCGTTCCAGACGGCCGCAGAAGCGCATCTGAAAGCGCCGGGGGACGATTCGGTGGCCGCCGCCACCTTTGTTCGACGGTTCAGCCAAGAGCCTCCGCCTCTGGAGCTCACGTGATGGTGGTTTGTAACTCCCTGACGAGATCAGCGACGTTAGTTGGGGTTTCGTTTGAGCCAAGCGCTTTGTGCGTGCAAATCGGCAAAAAAAACGATTCCCGTAGACTGTGGGGGGGGGGGGGGGGGCTGCTGTCGAGCAGTGACCCACGCATGCATCTGAACATGCGCGATGCAGTCTGCGAAATCTATGGATCGCTGTGTACGTATGCTGAACTTCTTTCGCACCGTACGTAGTCAACCGTGATTGTCAGAGGTCCGGGAAGGACAACAAACTTAACGCACAAAAAAAGTGATCATCATCATCATCGTCATCGCTGTGATGAACATCAGCCCGAAGGAGATAATCGACGAGATTGTATCTCGCGACCAATATTGTCCATAATAATGGGGTTTTTTTGGGCGGGGGATCGCATAAATGACCAATCGGTAAGATCTGTCATGTAAACAGAACGTGCCAGTTAGTTACTACTCCAACACAGCGGTGTGTTGCACAGTGAACCCACGACGTTTGCAATTCGTCACGTTTCGCTGGCTGTCACAACAACAACAACAGCAGCCAGCTTCGTCGAGCGATTCGCCACCATTGTGAACAGCTTCTCCCTCCTGTTCCTCTCCAGCAGGCCCGCTGGGTTCTAGATTTGAAGCTTTCGTGACTGCAAGGATTCATATTCTTAGGTTTTCGGTAAAAAAATTCAAATTAATAAAAGTAAAATAAAATAAAAATCACGACGTTTCGGAGGCAACACGAGCTTCCATCTTCAGGTGGAACCGTCACAGCACGCTTGCTGTATCAAGTAAATGAGAGATTAAAAGAGATACTACCCCGTGTATATACTGGTTGAGGGGGGGGCAGGAACGGGCCACTTTTTTTATTTTACTTTTATTAATTAAAATTTTTTACCTTCGTGACTTTACCGAAAACCTCAGAATAGGACCACTGGGTGCTTGCCGTAGTCCTCCTGGCCACGTGGCACGTGCTGCCCACGTGATGCGTGACGCGTGCTTGTCCACGTGACATGTGTCACGTGCTGTCCACGTGACAAACGTTTCGGTGTGGTGCTGGGTGGCGGGTTAACGACGCATTTACATATTTACGCGCCCTAACCAACCCCTACACACCCCTACAAACAAAACACGATCATGACACACACACAGGGTGACTCACACACACACACAGGGTACACACACACACAGGGTGACACTCACACACACACACAGGGTGACACACACACAGGGTGACACACACACAGGGTGACTCACACACACACACAGGGTGACACACACACAGGGTGACTCACACACACACATGGTGACACTCACACACACACACAGGGTACACACACACAGGGTGACTCACACACACACAGGGTGACTCACACACACACAGGGTGACACACACACACACAGGGTGCCACACACACACACAGGGTGACACTCACACACACACACAGGGTGACACACACACAGGGTGACTCACACACACACATGGTGACACTCACACACACACACAGGGTACACACACACAGGGTGACTCACACACACACAGGGTGACTCACACACACACAGGGTGACACACACACACACAGGGTGCCACACACACACACAGGGTGACTGACACACACACCGAGAGTGAAAAAGAAAACCACGAGCGAGATGGTGACCACCCCCGCCTCCCGCGAGACACCCACCACCACCACCACCTCGCCCCCACCATCACCACCACCACACCACCACCTCCACCACCACCACCACCACCTCGCCCCCACCACCACCACCACCTCGCCCCCACCACCACCACCACCTCGCCCCCACCACCACCACCACCTCGCCCCCACCACCACCACCACCTCGCCCCCACCACCACCACCACCACCACCACCACCTCGCCCCCACCACCACCACCACCACCACCTCCACCTCCACCACCACCACCACCTCCACCACCACCACCACCTCGCCCCCACCACCACCACCACCACCTCGCCCCCACCACCACCACCACCTCGCCCCCACCACGTCTCCCCGCTATGCAGGTGGTGCTGGCCACCGTCACCTTCTACGTGGCGTGCAAGGGCGCCCTGGGAGCGGCTCTCACCGTCTCCATCGCCAAGGGAGGCGTGGGCGTCCCGCTCGCGGCCACGCTCACCATGTTCGTGGCGGGGCCGCTCTTCTCCGCGCTGTGTCCCTTCGCCATCCTCACGGGGGACGCCAAGAAGAGGCGCGCGCTACGAGCGGTGCTGCAGCGCGCGCGAAAGCGCAGCGGGGGTGCTGAGTGAACGACGTGTGTGTGTGTGACTGTGTGTGTGTGACTGTGTGTGTGTGAGTGTTAGACTGTGTGTGTGTGACTGTGTGTGTGTGTGACTGTGTGTGAGTGTTAGACTGTGTGTGTGTGTGACTGTGTGTGTGTGACTGTGTGTGTGTGTGTGACTGTGTGTGTGTGAGTGTTAGACTGTGTGTGTGTGACTGTGTGTGTGTGTGTGACTGTGTGTGAGTGTTAGACTGTGTGTGTGTGTGACTGTGTGTGTGTGACTGTGTGTGTGTGTGTGACTGTGTGTGTGTGAGTGTTAGACTGTGTGTGTGTGACTGTGTGTGTGTGTGTGACTGTGTGTGAGTGTTAGACTGTGTGTGTGTGTGACTGTGTGTGTGTGACTGTGTGTGTGTGACTGTGTGTGTGTGACTGTGTGTGTGTGTGTGACTGTGTGTGTGTGAGTGTTAGACTGTGTGTGTGTGACTGTGTGTGTGTGTGACTGTGTGACTGTGTGTGTGACGGTGTGTGTGGGTGTTAGACTGTGTGTGTGTGACTGTGTGTGTGTGACTGTGTGTGTGTGACGGTGTGTGTGAGTGACGGTGTGTGTGGGTGTCTGTGTGTGTGTGTGTGTGACTGTGTGTGTGTGACTGTGTGTGTGTGACTGTGTGTGTGTGACTGTGTGTGTGTGTTAGACTGTGTGTGTGTGACTGTGTGTGTGTGTGACTGTGTGTGAGTGTTAGACTGTGTGTGTGTGACTGTGTGTGTGTGACGGTGTGTGTGTGTGACGGTGTGTGTGAGTGTTAGACTGTGTGTGTGTGACTGTGTGTGTGTGACTGTGTGTGTGTGACGGTGTGTGTGAGTGTTAGACTGTGTGTGTGTGTTAGACTGTGTGTGTGGGTGTGTGTGAGTGTTAGACTGTGTGTGTGTGTGACTGTGTGTGTGTGACTGTGTGTGTGTTAGACTGTGTGTGTGTGACTGTGTGTGTGTGTGACTGTGTGTGAGTGTTAGACTGTGTGTGTGACTGTGTGTGTGTGTGTGACGGTGTGTGTGTGTGTGACTGTGTGTGTGTGACTGTGTGTGTGTGTGTGACTGTGTGTGAGTGTTAGACTGTGTGTGTGTGTGACTGTGTGTGTGTGACTGTGTGTGTGTGTGTGACTGTGTGTGTGTGAGTGTTAGACTGTGTGTGTGTGACTGTGTGTGTGTGTGTGACTGTGTGTGAGTGTTAGACTGTGTGTGTGTGTGACTGTGTGTGTGTGACTGTGTGTGTGTGACTGTGTGTGTGTGACTGTGTGTGTGTGACTGTGTGTGTGTGAGTGTTAGACTGTGTGTGTGTGACTGTGTGTGTGTGTGACTGTGTGACTGTGTGTGTGACGGTGTGTGTGGGTGTTAGACTGTGTGTGTGTGACTGTGTGTGTGTGACTGTGTGTGTGTGACGGTGTGTGTGAGTGACGGTGTGTGTGTGTGTCTGTGTGTGTGTGTGTGACTGTGTGTGTGTGACTGTGTGTGTGTGACTGTGTGTGTGTGACTGTGTGTGTGTGTTAGACTGTGTGTGTGTGACTGTGTGTGTGTGTGACTGTGTGTGAGTGTTAGACTGTGTGTGTGTAACTGTGTGTGTGTGACTGTGTGTGTGTGTGACGGTGTGTGTGAGTGTTAGACTGTGTGTGTGTGACTGTGTGTGTGTGACTGTGTGTGTGTGACGGTGTGTGTGAGTGTTAGACTGTGTGTGTGTGTTAGACTGTGTGTGTGGGTGTGTGTGAGTGTTAGACTGTGTGTGTGTGTGACTGTGTGTGTGTGTGACTGTGTGTGTGTTAGACTGTGTGTGTGTGACTGTGTGTGTGTGTGACTGTGTGTGAGTGTTAGACTGTGTGTGTGACTGTGTGTGTGTGTGTGACGGTGTGTGTGTGTGTGTGACTGTGTGTGTGTGACTGTGTGTGAGTGTTAGACTGTGTGTGTGTGACTGTGTGTGTGTGTGACTGTATGTGTGTGTTAGACTGTGTGTGTGACTGTGTGTGTGTGTGTGACGGTGTGTGTGTGTGAGACTGTGTGAGTAAGACTGTGTGTGTGTGTGTGACTGTGTGTGTGTGACTGTATGTGTGTGTTAGACTGTGTGTGTGACTGTGTGTGTGTGTGTGACGGTGTGTGTGTGTGAGACTGTGTGAGTAAGACTGTGTGTGTGTGACGGTGTGTGTGTGTGTGACTGTGTGTGTGTGACTGTGTGTGAGTGTTAGACTGTGTGTGTGTGACTGTGTGTGTGTGTGACTGTATGTGTGTGTTAGACTGTGTGTGTGACTGTGTGTGTGTGTGACGGTGTGTGTGTGTGAGACTGTGTGAGTAAGACTGTGTGTGTGTGTGACTGTGTGTGTGTGTGACTGTATGTGTGTGTTAGACTGTGTGTGTGACTGTGTGTGTGTGTGTGTGACGGTGTGTGTGTGTGAGACTGTGTGAGTAAGACTGTGTGTGTGTGACGGTGTGTGTGTGTGTGACTGTGTGTGTGTGACTGTGTGTGAGTGTTAGACTGTGTGTGTGTGACTGTGTGTGTGTGTGACTGTATGTGTGTGTTAGACTGTGTGTGTGACTGTGTGTGTGTGTGTGACGGTGTGTGTGTGTGAGACTGTGTGAGTAAGACTGTGTGTGTGTGTGACTGTGTGTGTGTGTGTGTGACTGTATGTGTGTGTTAGACTGTGTGTGTGTGTGACTGTGTGTGTGTGACTGTGTGTGAGTGTTAGACTGTGTGTGTGACTGTGTGTGTGTGTGTGACGGTGTGTGTGTGTGACTGTGTGTGTGTGACTGTGTGTGTGTGTGACTGTATGTGTGTGTTAGACTGTGTGTGTGACTGTGTGTGTGTGTGTGACGGTGTGTGTGTGTGAGACTGTGTGAGTAAGACTGTGTGTGTGTGTGACTGTGTGTGTGTGTGTGACTGTATGTGTGTGTTAGACTGTGTGTGTGACTGTGTGTGAGTGTTAGACTGTGTGTGTGACTGTGTGTGTGACGGTGTGTGTGTGTGACTGTGTGTGTGACTGTGTGTGTGTGTGACTGTATGTGTGTGTTAGACTGTGTGTGTGACTGTGTGTGTGTGTGACGGTGTGTGTGTGTGAGACTGTGTGAGTAAGACTGTGTGTGTGTGTGACTGTGTGTGTGTGTGACTGTATGTGTGTGTTAGACTGTGTGTGTGTGACTGTGTGTGTGTGTGACTGTGTGTGTGTGTGACTGTGTGTGTGTGAGTGTTAGACTGTGTGTGTGTGTGAGACTGTGTGTGTGTGACTGTGTGTGTGTGTGACTGTGTGTGTGTGTGACTGTGTGTGTGTGAGTGTTAGACTGTGTGTGTGTGTGACTGTGTGTGTGTGACGGTGTGTGTGAGTGTTAGACTGTGTGTGTGTGTTAGACTGTGTGTGTGTGACTGTGTGTGTGTGTGACTGTGTGTGTGTGTGACTGTGTGTGTGTGAGTGTTAGACTGTGTGTGTGTGTCACTGTGTGTGTGTGACTGTGTGTGTGTGTGACTGTGTGTGTGTGTGACTGTGTGTGTGTGTGTGACTGTGTGTGTGTGAGTGTTAGACTGTGTGTGTGTGTCACTGTGTGTGTGTGACTGTGTGACTGTGTGTGTGTGACGGTGTGTGTGTGACTGTGTGTGTGTGACTGTGTGTGTGTGACTGTGTGTGTGTGACGGTGTGTGTGAGTGTTAGACTGTGTGTGTGTGTGACTGTGTGTGTGTGACTGTGTGTGTGTGACTGTGTGTGTGAGTGTTAGACTGTGTGTGTGTGTTAGACTGTGTGTGTGTGACTGTGTGTGTGTGTGACTGTGTGTGTGTGTGACTGTGTGTGTGTGAGTGTTAGACTGTGTGTGTGTGTCACTGTGTGTGTGTGACTGTGTGTGTGTGTGACTGTGTGTGTGTGTGACTGTGTGTGTGTGTGACTGTGTGTGTGTGAGTGTTAGACTGTGTGTGTGTGTCACTGTGTGTGTGTGACTGTGTGACTGTGTGTGTGTGACGGTGTGTGTGTGTGACTGTGTGTGTGTGTGACTGTGTGTGTGTGTGTGACTGTGTGTGTGTGAGTGTTAGACTGTGTGTGTGTGTCACTGTGTGTGTGTGACTGTGTGACTGTGTGTGTGTGACGGTGTGTGTGTGACTGTGTGTGTGTGACTGTGTGTGTGTGACTGTGTGTGTGTGACGGTGTGTGTGAGTGTTAGACTGTGTGTGTGTGTGACTGTGTGTGTGTGACTGTGTGTGTGTGACTGTGTGTGTGTGTGAGTGTTAGACTGTGTGTGTGTCACTGTGTGTGTGTGACTGTGTGACTGTGTGTGTGTGACTGTGTGTGTGTGACTGTGTGTATGTGACTGTGTGTGTGAGTGTTAGACTGTGAGTGTGACTGTGTGTGTGACTGTGTGTGACGGTGTTTGTGAGTGTTAGACTGTGTGTGACTGTGTGTGTGACGGTATGTGTGAGTGTTAGACTGTGAGTGTGACTGTGTGTGTGACTGTGTGTATGTGTGATGGTGTGTGTGAGTGTTAGACTGTGAGTGTGACTGTGTGTGTGACTGTGTGTGTGTGTGACGGTGTGTGTGAGTGTTAGACTGTGTGTGACTGTGTGTGTGACGGTGTGTGTGTGAGACTGTGTGTGACGGTGTGTGACGGTGTGTGAGTGTTAGACTGTGTGTATGTGTGTGACGGTGTGTGTGTGAGACTGTGTGTGTGTGAGACTGTGTGTGTGTGTGACGGTGTGTGAGTGTGAGACTGTGTGTGTGTGACTGTGTGTGTGAGACTGTGTGTGTGACGGTGTGTGAGTGTTAGACTGTGTGTGTGACTGTGTGTGTGTGACGGTGTGTGAGTGTGAGACTGTGTGTGTGTGAGACTGTGTGTGTGTGACGGTATGTGAGTGTTAGACTGTGTCTGACTGTGTGTGTGTGTGACTGTGTGTGTGAGACTACGTGTGTGTGTGTGACGGTGAGTGAGTGTTAGACTGTGTGTGTGACTGTGTGTGTGACGGTGTGTGACGGTGTGTGAGTGTTAGACTGTGTGTGTGTGACGGTGTGCGTGTGTGACTGTGTGTGTGAAACTGTGTGTGTGTGACGGTGTGTGAGTGACGGTGTGTGTGAGTGTTAGACTGTGAGTTTAACTGTGTGTGTGACTGTGTGTGTGTGACGGTGTGTGTGAGTGTTAGACTGTGTGTGTGACTGTGTGTGTGACGGTGTGTGTGTGAGACTGTGTGAGACTGTGTGTGTGTGACGGTGTGTGTTAGACTGTGTGTGTGTGACTGTGTGTGTGACGGTGTGTGAGTGTGTGTGTCTGACTGTGTGTGACTCTGTGTGAGTGAGACTGTGTGTATGACGGTGTGTGAGTGTGTGTGTTAGACAGTCTGACTGTGTGTGGGTGTGACTGTGTGTGACGATGTGTGAGTGTGTGAGACTTGTCTGACTGTGTGTATGTGTGAGACTGTGTGTGTTAGACTGTGTGTGTGTGTGACTGTGTGTGAGACTGTGTGTGTGAGACTGCGTGAGTGAGACTGTGTGTGAGACTGTGTTAGACGGTGTGTGTGTGACTGTGTGTGTGTGAGACTGTGTGTGTGTGTGACTGTGTGTGAGTGAGACTGTGTGTGAGATTGTGTTAGACGGTGTGTGTGTGTGACTGTGTGTGAGTGAGACTGTGTGTGAGACTGTGTTAGACGGTGTGTGACTGTGTGTGTGACTGTGTGTGTGAGACTGTGTGTAACTGTGTGTGTGTGGGGGGGAGCGGTAGTGTAGTGTTCAGTGCACTGCGCTACGAACCCGCCCACAACAGTGACGTTTATTCGCATCGGTCCCGGGCCTCTCGTAGGTCGACTCAGCCTCAAATGAGTACCTGTTGCGGTGTGTAAACATCGCCACTGGGGAGACAAAGGCGGTCGGGCGTGGCGCTGGCCACCCACCCCCTCGTGTGCCGTGCCGGCCTTCATAGGTGCTCGCTAACAGCACTTGCCCCAACAGTCTGTCAAGAGCAAGCCTGGTAATCTTCGTCTTTGTGTGCGTGCGCGTCTGTTTGCGTTGTGTGCGGTATTGTGTTTTAATCTAATTCAGGTGGATAACCTGCATCCTATTCCTTAACACCCGTCGATATTGAACGGACTTTAATCTGAAGAGGCGAATGCTCAATAAAGTAACGGAGAGAAATATCCGCACGGCATCGATCACAGGCGTCGTCATCCACCTTTCAAACTTCTCACCAACCCTCCTGACTGGAAGCCGAGCCGATGTTTCCTTTGCGCCTTTAGCTTGAGAAATAAAATAAAATTCGCGTTGGCCACACGGAACGACGGTGTCACGGGATGTGGTGTCAGAGCGAGCTCGTAGGAAGACTAACGACAACAAACAACAACAAAAAACAACAATAAACAAACAACAACAAACAACAACAATAAACAATAAACAAACAACAACAATAAACACCAACAATAAACAACAAACAACAATAAACACCAACAATAAGCAACAAAACATCGCATCGGACAATTTGGCCTAGAAATGACTATGTATGCCAGCGTTCTTCACTCATTTTCGGAGGGGATGGGGGGGGAGGACACTTTCGCCGATAAGACATCGCCACGATAAGACATCACCACCGGGGGGTTGACAGCAACACGATGACGACGATGATGATGGTGATGATGGTAATGATGATGATGGTGATGATGGTGATGATGATGGTGATTATAATGATGATTATTATGATGGTGATTATGATGGTAATGATGGTGGTGGTAATGATCGTGATGATGATGGTGATTATGATGGTGGTGATTATGATGGTTATGATGATGATGGTGATGATGATGGTGGTGATTATGATGATGATTATGATGGTAATGATGGTGGTGGTAATGATCGTGATGATGGTGATGATGATGATGATGGTGATTCTGATGGTGGTGATTATGATGGTGAAGATGATGGTGATTATGAATGTGGTGGTAATGATCGTGATGATGGTGATGATGATGGTGATGATGATGGTGATTATGATGATGATGATTATGATGGTGGATTATGATGGAAATGATGGTGGAGATAATGATCGTGATGATGGTGATTATAATGATGATTATTATGATGGTGATTATGATGGTAATGATGGTGGTGGTAATGATCGTGATGATGGTGATGATGATGATGGTGATTATGATGGTGGTAATTATGATGGTTATGATGATGATGGTGATGATGATGGTGGTGATTATGATGATGATTATGATGGTAATGATGGTGGTGGTAATGATCGTGATGATGGTGATGATGATGATGGTGATTATGATGGTGGTGATTATGATGGTGAAGATGATGGTGAAGATGATGGTGATGATGATGATTATGATGGTGATGATGATGGTAATTATGATTATGATGGTGATTATGATGGTGGTGGTAATGGTCGTGATGATGGTGATGATGATGATGGTGATGATGGTGATTATGATGATGATTATGATGGTGGATTATGATGGTAATGATGGTGGAGGTAATGATCGTGATGATGATGATGGTGGTGATTATGATGGTGGCGATTATGATGGTGATGATAATGATGTGTTTTAGAGTCGACGGGTGGGGAGGTGGATGCAGGTGTAAGGGGGGAGGTGACAACCCCTTGTTTTCAGGGTGCCACGGTGGCTAGGAGATGTTAACCACCTCGCCTGGTGTACAGGAGGTGGTGGGTTCGATCCCGACCCTGACACCTGCTGTATATTTGGTGTTTTCGTGTCTCTCTCTCTCCCCCGTGGCCGCGTGGATTTTTCTCAGGGTCCTTCCGTCATTTCGCTCCGCAGTTAGAAACACGCGTTTACATAATTTGGCTGCTACACATTTCCACGCGATTCGCCACTTTGTTGAACTCTCAGTTGTGATGACCAGGTCGCTTACGAAAAAAAAACCACCTCTACAGCTCAGTGGGGCCTTACCTGGTAAAATTAAATTTTCAATAAATTATCTATCGGGCGTCTTCCCGAGGAACCTGATGGTGCTATGAGGTCGCTCGTGCCAATATCCCCGCGGGCTACGATACCCGCGCGCGCACACCCACAACACCTACCCCCTTCCCTCCCTCGCCTCCAGAGCGAAGCGTTCGTGTGGATTCGTGGGATGAGCTCCAACTGGGCCCCTGAGCCAAGCCAAATCCTCTCCCCCGACCGCCCGCCCGCCACGAGCATGCCCCACTGCCAGGTTCACGTCATACACACGAAGCACAACAACTCAGCGGTCATCATTTTTAAATCCTTTATATTAAGTTCGCTTGCATGCTTACGACCGTGCAAATCTTTCGGTCGTTTTTTAACCCACTTCCCGTGATCCAATCGAGGTGACATTTTGCACACAGACTCGTTGTGCGTGACAATTAATGTTCGTGAAAAAAAAATCCAAAATGTTACACTTTTTAGGACAAAAATATTATATTTAATTACCAATTGCTTAATGGTGCAATGCAATCATCTGACCCATAGGTGGCAGCCATCTCAAGGCAGAGGACGAGAGGACTCTAGCCGCCACGCATATAAAGGATTTATAGTGAAAAACTTTGTTTTTACGGGTTATACTTGTTCTAGCCCAGGACTGCTGCTGCGTAACGCCAATGATTAAGGACCCGCCGTCTCTCATATTCACCACCACAGTGAATTGCTACGGCTCTTGAAATATTGAGCGGTCTTCTTTTTTTTTAAGCCGAATTCGAAAAATGTTTTGCTCTTCTTGATTTTTTGGTTTGCCGGCCCCTGGCTAAGCCCATGATGGCAGCAGCTTTGGACTAACATTGCCCATAGACTAACATTGCCCATAGACTAACACTGCCCATAGACTAACATTGCCCATATACTAACATCGCCCATAGACTAACATTGCCCATAGACTAACATTGCCCATAGACTAACATTGCCCATAGACTAACATTGCCCATAAACTAACATTGCTCATATATTAACATTGCCCATATAATAACATTGCCCATAGACTAACATTGCCCATAGACTAACATTGCCCATAGACTAACATTGCCCATAGACTAACATGGCCCATAGACTAACATTGCTCATAGACTAACATTGCCCATAGACTAATGTTGCCCATAGACTAACACTACCCATAGACTAACATTGCCCATATACTAACATTGCCCATATACTAACATTGCTCATAGACGTACATTAACCGTAGACTTATATTACCCATGGAATAATATTGTCTGCAAGTAACATTTCCCATACAATGGCATTGATCTCGCTACCGTGGCGAGATGCCAACTGTGGGTATGGTGGTGGTGGGGGGTGGTGGTTGGTGGTTGGTGGTGGGTGGTGGTGGTGGTGGGGGGTGGTGGTTGGTGGTGGTGGTGGTGTCAAGCTTCACGTTAATTTTGTTTGACCCCGGTGAGAAGTCGCGAACCGAGACTAAGAGTCTCATTTGCGAGGATGGACCCGGGGTCATTCGCCAAAATCACAACAACGTAAACACAATAAATCGTACGGACGATAGTACGACAATTGAAACACACAGAAGTCTGCGCACAAAAACAACAACTACAACGAGGCATCCAGAAACAGCGCACAAAACAATAACGGTGTTAAAACAAACATTTCCTGACAGCAAAGGTCGGCTTGAATAAATAAACTACCTTAAAAACCGCTCGTGGCGTCGGTGGTGGTGGTGGGTGGTGGTGGTGGTGGGTGGTGGTGGCGTTGGTGGTGGTGGGTGGTGGTGGTTGGTAGTGGTGGGTGGTGGCGGTGGGTGGCGGTAGTGGCGGTGGGTGGTGGTGGGTGGTGGCGGTGGTGGGTGGTAGTGGTGGGTGGTGTTGGGTGGTGGTGGTTGGTAGTGGTGGCAGTGGCGGTGGGTGGCGGTAGTGGTGGCGGTGGTGGTGGGTGGCGGTGGTGGTGGGTGGTGACGGTAGTGGGTGGTGGCGGTGGTGGCGGGTGGTGGTGGTGGGTGGTGATGACAAAACCGCCTCTCGCCGTCCGCGAGCCATCACTAAGACGACCGCCCTCCCACTCGCTCGCTCGACTCGCTCACTCACCCACCACTCGCTCACTCACCCACACGCTCGCTCACTCACCCACCCACCCGCTCACTCACCCACCCACCCACTCGCTCACTCACCCACTCGCTCACTCACCCACCCGCTCATTCACTCACCCACCAACTCGCTCGCTCACTCACCCACCCACTCGCTCACTCACCCACCCCACTCGCCCCGCGTCGTTCACCCCCACGCATCTCGATGGCGTCTGGCACCCTGACCCCCTTCATCTCCGTCTTCGTCGTCCTCATGGTCGTTGGAGGGGTGGGCAACGTGGGCCTCTTGGTGAGCGTTAGAGGGGACCACGCCAGGGCACCGCTGCAGCAGCTGCTGCTGCTGCCTGACCTCGTGGTCGTCCACCTCGGCGTGGCGTGCCTCCTGCACGCGCTCAGCGGAGGCGTCTCCCTCCTCGTCACCGCCACCGTCTGCTGCCAGGAGCTGGCCGACGGCTTCTGTGGGACCATCAACTTCTTGATCAGGTCAGCTGATGATATTGATGATGATGATGATGATAGTGATGATGATGATGACAGTGATGATGATGATGATGAAAGTGATGGCGCAAATGATAGTGATGATAATGATACGAATGATAGTGATGACGATGATGATGATGATGATAGTGATGATGATGATGATAGTGATGGCGCAAATGATAGTGATGATACTGATACGAATGATATTGATGATGATGATAGTGATGGCGCAAATGATGGTGATGATAATGATACGAATGATATTGATGATGATGATAGTGATGGCGCAAATGATAGTGATGATACTGATACGAATGATATTGATGATGATGATAGTGATGGCGCAAATGATAGTGATGATACTGATACGAATGATATTGATGATGATGATAGTGATGGCGCAAATGATAGTGATGATAATGATACGAATGATATTGATGATGATGATAGTGATGGCGCAAATGATAGTGATGATAATGATACGAATGATATTGATGATGATGATAGTGATGGCGCAAATGATAGTGATGATAATGATACGAATGATATTGATGATGATGATAGTGATGGCGCAAATGATAGTGATGATAATGATACGAATGATATTGATGATGATGATAGTGATGGCGCAAATGATAGTGATGATACTGATACGAATGATATTGATGATGATGATAGTGATGGCGCAAATGATAGTGATGATAATGATACGAATGATATTGATGATGATGATAGTGATGGCGCAAATGATAGTGATGATAATGATACGAATGATATTGATGATGATGATAGTGATGGCGCAAATGATAGTGATGATAATGATACGAATGATATTGATGATGATGATAGTGATGGCGCAAATGATATTGATGATAATGATACGAATGATATTGATGATGATGATAGTGATGGCGCAAATGATATTGATGATAATGATACGAATGATATTGATGATGATGATAGTGATGGCGCAAATGATATTGATGATAATGATACGAATGATATTGATGATGATGATAGTGATGGCGCAAATGATAGTGATGATAATGATACGAATGATATTGATGATGATGATAGTGATGGCGCAAATGATAGTGATGATACTGATACGAATGATATTGATGATGATGATAGTGATGGCGCAAATGATAGTGATGATAATGATACGAATGATATTGATGATGATGATAGTGATGGCGCAAATGATAGTGATGATACTGATACGAATGATATTGATGATGATGATAGTGATGGCGCAAATGATAGTGATGATAATGATACGAATGATATTGATGATGATGATAGTGATGGCGCAAATGATAGTGATGATAATGATACGAATGATATTGATGATGATGATAGTGATGGCCATGATAGTAATGATGGTGAAGGTGCGATTGATCGTGATAATGATGGCGCAATGATAGTGGTGGTGATGATAGTGATGATGCGAATGATTGTGATGATGATGGTGATGATGCGAATGATTGTGATGGTGATGGTGATGATGCGAATGATTGTGATGGTGATGGTGGTGCGATTAATAGTGATGATGCTGGTGATGATGATGCTATTAATCTTCTTGCGCACGGCTGCTGATGTAGATGCAGAGCAACGACTACAATGTCACATCCAGGTGGTCAAGGCAGGTAACGGCGTCAGGAGCAGCGGAGTGTGCCACCGTCGCTGTGATGATGTCTCCTCCGTGTTTGTGGATCGGGGCATCGCGTCGTTACACGTTGCGCGGTCTCTGTTCTTGGTGACCGCAGCGGCAGACTGCTGGAGAGATTTACATTTTACATTTGTGCATCAGGAATCCGCATCTAACATGGTTCGTGCGTTCTAGATTTGAAGTTTTCGTGACTGCAAGGATTCATACTCTTTGTTTTTTTTCGGTAAAGTCACGTAGGTAAAAAATAAATGAAAAAAACAACTAAATTAAAGCACGACGTTTCGAAGGCAACACAATTACTGTATCCAGTGATACAGTAATTTTGATGTGACGGTTCCACCTGAAGACGGAAGCTTGTGTTGCCTCCGAAACGTCGTGATTTAATTTGGTTGTTTTTTTTCATTTATTTTTTACCTACGTGACTTTACCGAAAAAAACAAAGAGTATGGTTTGTGCGGTTGTGATATTGGGTCTACCGTGAGAATGACCAAAATGTGTGTATACATTTTGAGCTTCTTTCGCACCGTACATAACCAACCGTGTTAACCGGAGGTGCAGGGGAAGGACAACGAACTAAATAAAAAAATAAGTTCTAAAGAAATGAGTTTTCAATACAGATGACATAGTGCAAAGCTCCGGTGGCTTCCTAATATCGAGAGAGAAGAGCGTTCCAGACGGCCGCAGAAACTCATCTGAAAACGCCGTGCGATGATGCGGTGACCACCGTCTTTGTTCGACGGTTCGCCAAAAGCTGCTGCTGCTGCTGCTACTGCTGCTGCTACTGCTGCTGCTGCTACTGCTGCTGCTGCTGCCTACTGCTGCTGCTGCTGCTACTGCTGCTGCTGCTGCTGCTGCTGCTACTGCTGCTGCTACTGCTGCTGCTGCTACTGCTGCTGCTACTGCTGCTGCTGCTACTGCTGCTGCTATTGCTGCTGCTACTGCTGCTGCTGCTACTGCTGCTACTGCTGCTGCTACTACTGCTGCTGCTGCTACTGCTGCTGCTACTGCTGCTGCTGCTACTGCTGCTGCTACTGCTGCTGCTGCTAATGCTGCTGCTACTGCTGCTGCTAATGCTGCTGCTGCTACTGCTGCTGCTATTGCTGCTGCTACTGCTGCTGCTGCTACTGCTGCTACTGCTGCTGCTGCTACTACTGCTGCTGCTGCTACTGCTGCTGCTGCTACTGCTGCTGCTGCTGCTGCTACTGCTGCTGCTACTGCTGCTGCTGCTACTGCTGCTGCTGCTACTGCTGCTGCTACTGCTGCTGCTGCTACTGCTGCTGCTACTGCTGCTGCTAATGCTGCTGCTGCTACTGCTGCTGCTATTGCTGCTGCTACTGCTGCTACTGCTGCTACTGCTACTACTGCTGCTGCTGCTACTGCTGCTGCTACTGCTGCTACTGCTGCTGCTGCTGCTGCTACTACTGCTGCTGCTGCTACTGCTGCTGCTACTGCTGCTGCTGCTGCTACTGCTGCTGCTACTGCTGCTGCTGCTAATGCTGCTGCTGCTGCTGCTGCTACTGCTGCTGCTACTGCTGCTGCTACTGCTGCTGCTGCTGCTGCTGCTGCTACTGCTGCTGCTGCTGCTGCTGCTGCTACTGCTGCTGCTAATGCTGCTGCTGCTACTGCTGCTGCTACTGCTGCTGCTACTGCTGCTGCTGCTAATGCTGCTGCTGCTGCTGCTGCTGCTACTACTGCTGCTGCTGCTACTGCTGCTGCTGCTGCTGCTACTGCTGCTGCTGCTGCTGCTACTGCTGCTGCTGCTAATGCTGCTACTGCTGCTGCTGCTACTGCTGCTGCTGCTGCTGCTACTACTGCTGCTGCTGCTACTGCTGCTGCTGCTGCGACTGCTGCTGCTATTGCTGCTGCTGCTACTACTGCTGCTGCTGCTACTGCTGCTGCTGCTACTACTGCTGCTGCTGCTACTGCTGCTGCTACTGCTGCTGCTACGAGGATGAGCGTAGTTCGCGTGATGGTTCATGCTCCTTGACGAGGTACGCGGGTTTTGTGGTTCATTTTGTGGCAAGAGCACTTCGTGTGCAATGAGTGCGACCTTTTCATCTAAATGCCACGGGAATGGAACTCGGGTCGCCGGGTTCGTAGGGCAGTGCGCTAAACACTGTGGGCTACTGCTCCAGTGACGCTGCTGCTACTACTACTGGGTTGGCAGTGGTGCACAGTCCATTAAAATCAGAATATGTATTCATACTGGAGGAATCCGATGAGCTATAAAGTTATTTTTCACAGATGTCCACTAGGGGCATGGGGTCAGCACGTTACAACAACAAAATTTTTCTGGCGAAATGCCGATGATGCTGGATGCAATTACCAGCGAAACGTCGTACTCAAACATTGTAAATGTTGTGGTTTCACGCTTCAACACACCGGTGGGCTAAAGCAGTGAACTATTTGTCTTTTGTCAACGTGACACTTTTTTACTGATTGGCCGTGTCGGGTGGTGGAGGGTTACGACACATTTATAAATAACGCGATCTAACCCAAAAACGTTGATTATGAACAAAATTATACGTTGTGTAAATAAAATGTAAAACAAACTAAATTATTTGTATCTTACCAGGTAAAACCCACCGAGCTATTACCTTTATAAACAGCACTTTGATTGATGTAAACCCACTGTCGGTATCGGAGACCTCTCCTACATTAACATTAGCTGCCCTGCCCATCTCTAACCCTTCATAAACAGCCTGCGTCAGCAGCTATCCCCCTATATATTTTTTTCCTGATGACGATTGCTTGTGTTGCGATCGAAACGTCGTGGTATTTTTATTATTATTTTATCCACTTTATTTTTATTATTTTATTGTTACGTGACTTTACCGAAAAAAAAACCATAGAATATGAATTCCTGTAGTCACGACAATTTCAATTCAAAATTTCTACTCTCGTACGTGACGGTCCTCCCAGGTACGGCTCCACGTTGGGCGGCTGGTTCACGCTGCTGCTCAGTCTCTACCGCTACGCGAAGCTGCGCACGTTGGACCGACCCTCTCTGGCCGTGACGCGTCTCGAGGGCGCCACGTGGCCTCGTCGCTGCTGCTCGCTGCTCTGGGCCGCGATCGCCCTCGTCCTCTCGCCCACGGTTTGGTCGGCGATCTCCGCTCGGAGTTCCTCTTACACCGCCACCACCGCCATGTCCAGTGCCTCCACCAACGCCAGCACCACCAACAGCACCACCAACAGCACCACCAGCAGTAGCAGCATCAGCGTGTGCAAGCTGAACGCGTGTCCGTGCGTGTCAGCGGACAGCGCCGTGCTGCAGCAATACTGGACGGTTCGTTGCGGGCGGGTGGCAGAATCGGGGGTGTAGCCGCCTGAGATTAGCGTGCAGTGTTCAGTGGGCTCGTTGTTGGCGAGGGCGAGGGTTTGTTTGGCTGCGTGGCTAGTGGTAGGGCTGGCTAGTTGGTGAGTGGTGGGGCTGGTGTTTGGTGAGTGGTGGGGCTGATGATTGGTTGGCTAGTTGGTGAGGTGGTGGGCTGGTGTTGGGCTGACTAGTTTGTGAGTGGTGGGCTGGTGATTGGTGGGGCTGATGATTGGTTGGCTAGTTGGTGAGTGGTGGGGCTGGTGTTGGGTTGCTAGTTGGTGAGTGGTGGGGCTGGTGTTGGGCTGACTAGTTTGTGAGTGGTGGGGCTGGTGTTTGGCTGGCTAGTTGATGAGTGGTGGGGCTAGTTAGTTGGTGAGTCGTGGGGCTGGATAGTTGGTGAGTGGTGGGGCTGGTGTTTGGCTGGCGAGTGGGTGAGTGTGGGGCTGGTGTTTGGTTGGCTAGTTGGTGAGTGGTGGGCTGGTGTTTGGCTGGCTAGTTGGTGAGTGGTGAGGCTGGTGTTTGGCTGGCTAGTTGGTGAGTGGTGGGGCTGGTGTTTGGCTGGCAAGTTGGTGAGTGGTGGGGCTGGTGTTTGGCTGGCTAGTTGGTGAGTGGTGGGGCTGTCTAGTTGGTTAGTGTTGGGGCAGGTGTTTGGTCGGCTAGTTGGTGAGTGGTAGGGCTCGTGTTGGGTTGGCTAGTTGGTGAGTGGTGGGGCTGGTGTTGGGCTGGCGAGTTGGTGAGTGGTGGGGCTGGTGTCTAATTGGCTAGTTGGTGAGTGGTGGGGCTGGTGTTTGGCTGGCTAGTTTGGTGAGTGGTGGGGCTGGTGTTTGGTTGGATAGTGGGTGAGTGGTGGGGCTGGTGTTTGGTTGGCTAGTTGGTGAGTGTGGGGCTGGTGTTTGGCTGGCTAGTTGGTGAGTGGTGGGGCTGGTGTTTGGCTGGCTAGTTGGTGAGTGGTGGGACTGGTGTTTGGCTGGCGAGTTGGTGAGTGGTGGGGCTGGTGTTGGGCTGACGAGTTGGTGAGTGGTGGGGCTGGTGTTTGGCTGGCGAGTTGGTGAGTGGTGGGGCTGGTGTTTGGCTGCTAGTGGTGAGTGGTGGGCTGGTGTTTGGTTGGCTAGTTGGTGAGTGGTGGGGCTGGTGTTTGGTTGGCTAGTTGGTGAGTGGTGGGGCTGGTGTTTGGCTGGCAAGTTGGTGAGTGGTGGGGCTGGTGTTTGGTTGGCTAGTTGGTGAGTGGTGGCGCTGGTGTTTGGCTGGCAAGTTGGTGAGTGGTGGGGCTGGTGTTTGGTTGGCTAGTTGGTGAGTGGTGGGCTGGTGTTTGGCTGGCTAGTTGGTGAGTGGTGGGGCTGGTGTTTGGCTGGCTAGTTGGTGAGTGGTGGCGCTGGTGTTTGTTTGGCTAGTTGGTGAGTGGTGGGGCTGGTGTTTGTTTGGCTAGTTGGTGAGTGGTGGGGCTGGTGTTTGGCTGGCTAGTTGGTGAGTAGTATAGTTCGTGTTCACCGCTAACCCCCAATTGAATTCCCCCACTACAGCGTTGCGCCCCTGCTCAGTGTCCCATCGTTCAGCAGCCGCACTTTCCAGTGCGCCCACCGTGCCCCCATCCACCCCCCCCCTCGCTCACTTTCCAGGCCACCACCCCGCCCCCCCCCCCCCCGTGTTGTTCCCGCTGGTGCCCAGGTGGTGAACTACGTCTTCGTGTGGCTCCCCGTGGCCCTCATGCTGCTGAGCAACGCGCAGATGGTGCGGCAGCTGTGGAGGCACCGGCGCTCCGTGGACGCGGAGTCGAACCTGGGAGCGGCGGTGGGGAGCGGGCGGGCGCGCGCCTGCGTGCAAGCGGCGAAGGTCGTGACTGGGTGGGGGGTGGGTGGGTGGTGAGGGTGGTGATGGTGATGATGGTGAACGTGGTGATGATAGTGATGATGATGGTGGTTTTTGTAATGATAGTGATGATGGTGATGATGGTGGTAAAGATAGTGATGATTGTGATCGTGGTGATGATAGTGCTGATGATGATGGTTTTTGTAATGATAGTGATGGTGATGATGGTGGTGATGATAGTGATGATGGTAATGATGATCGTAATGATGGTGTTATTGATAGTGATGATGATGGTGTAATGATTGTGCAAATGATAGTGATGATGATGGTTTTTGTAATGATAGTGATCGTGATGATGGTGGTAAAGATAGTGATGATTGTGATCGTGGTGATGATAGTGATGATGATGATGGTTTTAGTAATGATAGTGATGGTGGTGATGATGGTGGTAAAGATAGTGCTGATGATGATGGTTTTTGTAATGATAGTGATGATGGTGATGATGATAGTGATGATGGTAATGATGATCGTGATGATGGTGTTAATGATGGTGATGATGATGGTAAAGATAGTGATGATTGTGATCGTGATGATGATAGTGATGATGATGGTTTTGTAATGATAGTGATGGTGGTGGTGATGATGGTGGTAAAGATAGTGCTGATGATGATGGTTTTTGTAGTGATGGTGATGATGGTGATGATGATAGTGATGATGGTAATGATGATCGTGATGATGGTGTTAATGATGGTGATGATGGTGGTAAAGATAGTCATGATTGTGATCGTGGTGATGATAGTGATGATGATGATGATGGTTTTTGTAATGATAGTGTTGGTAGTGATGGTGATGACAGTGATGATTATTCATAATCATGCTCTATTTAAGACCGGGAGCAAGAGCAGAGCCTCGCCATTCTGGCGAATTGCCCGATGATGCTGGATGCAATTACCAGCGAAACGTCGTACTACTCAAAAATTGTAAATGTTGTGGTTTCACGCTTCAACACACCGGTGGGCTAAAGTAGTGAACTATTTGTCTTTTGTCAACGTGACACTTTTTGCTGATTGGCCGTGTCGGGTGGTGGAGGGTTACGACACATTTATAAATAACGCGATCTAAACCCAAAACCGTTGATTATGAGTGGTGATTATGATCGTGGTGATGATAGTGATGATGATGATGACAGTAATGATGATGATGGTTTAGTAATGATAGTGATGGTGATGATGGTGGTATTGATAGTGATGATGGTAATGATGATGATGACAGTAATGATGATGATGGTTTAGTAATGATAGTGATGGTGATGATGGTGGTATTGATAGTGATGATGGTAATGATGATGATGACAGTGATGATGATGATGGTTTTAGTAATGATAGTGATGATGGTGATGATGGTGGTGATGACGGTTTTAGTAATGATAGTGATGATGATCGTGATGATAGTGATGATGGTGGTAATGGTAGTGATGATGGTAGTGATGATGGTGATGATGATGACAGTGATGATGATAGTATGATTGTATGATGATGGTGAGAATATTAGTGATGATGACAGTGATGATGATCGTAAATGTAAACAATAATGTTTTAAACGTAGGCTTTCGCGACCAATATTTTTGTAAATAACGTGTTTTAGTTTAGATCGCGTGAACACAAACCCGCCACCACAGCCAATGAGTAAGATTTGTTACGTAAACAAAATGTGCAAATTCCAACTTCAGCACACGGGTGTGTTGGAGAGCAAACCCACAGCAACGTAACGGCGTTTCGCTCACGATTACAACTCCACCGACGACAGACTTCACCCGGCGATTTGCCAGAATTGTGAACAAGTCTTCGCCTTGCCTCTATTTAAGACCAACACAAGACTCCTGAACCTTAGGACAGTTTTAAATACCTGAGCCCAGAATGGCAATGACCTCCCCCAGTGAAAATCCCCCAAACCCCAATCCCCAGCCTGCGCTGATGGGTCCGGTGTGCCTGCCTGACACCGTCGATGCGACTGGTAACGTCGTTCAGAATGTGACGATGCTTGCAATGTTACGATGTGAGCGAGGCTGTGTGTCTCTGTGATATCTGTCTCTACTTATATGTCTGTCTATATGTCTCTGGTTCTGTGTTTAATCTCTCTCTCTCAAATGTAGCATTCTCAGGAAGAACGTAATCAACCAGGGAGGGCGTTGACTGTTATGTTATCCGGCTCTCTGTTGTATTACATTACATTTCTAAGTATACTTGATTTGTATTTCTATTTCATTTATACCTGATGGTGATTGCTTGTGTTGCAATCGAAACGTCGTATGCTAGTATTTAATTTATTATTTTCTCTTTATACGTCACTTTACCGAAAGAACCAAAGAGTGAGACAAAAGATATTTGATGGGGGGAGTGGAGGGGGGGGGGAGGTGGAAAAAATACCGAAAAGATGGCTTGCAGTTCCGCTTACAAAAATACACAACAGCCCCCCCCCCTGCACCCCCCCCCCTGCACCCCCCCTGCACTCCTCCTGCACCCCCCCTGCACCCCCCTCCACCCCCCCCTCCACCCCCCTCCACCCCCTCCCCCGCCCCCCCTTCCGCCCCCCCTTCCGCCCCCCCCACCCCCCACCTCCACCCCCCCCTCCACCACCCCCCCTCCACCCCCCCTCCACCCCCCCCCTCCACCACCCCCCCCCTCCACCCCCCCTCCACCCCCCCCTCCACCCCCCCTCCACCCACCCCTCCAACCCCCCCCTCCCCCCCACCCTCCACCCCCCCCTCCACCACCCCCCCCTCCACCCACCCCTCCAACCCCCCCTCCACCCACCCCTCCACCCCCCCCTCCACCCTTCCCCCTCCACCACCCCCTCCACCCTTCCCCCTCCACCCCCCCCTCCACCCCCCCTCCACCCCCCCCTCCACCCTTCCCCCTCCACCACCCCCTCCACCCTTCCCCCTCCACCCCCCCTCCACCCCCCCCTCCACCCTTCCCCCTCCACCCCCCCCTCCACCCCCCCTCCACCCACCCCTCCAACCCCCCCTCCACCCACCCCTCCACCCCCCCCTCCACCCTTCCCCCTCCACCCCCCCCTCCACCCCCCCTCCACCCACCCCTCCAACCCCCCCTCCACCCACCCCTCCACCCCCCCCTCCACCCTTCCCCCTCCACCACCCCCCCTCCACCCCCACCCCCCCCCCCCCCCAGGTGGTGCTGCTCACCGTCGCTGTCTACGTGGGGTGCAAGGGCGCCATCGGCGCGGGTCTGGCCGCCTCGTTCATCCGCGGCAGCGCCGCACCGCCGCTGCCGGGCGTGTCGCTCTTCATGTCCATCTCGGGGCCCCTCTTCCCGGCGCTGTGCCCCTACCTCATCCTCGCCGGGGACTCCAAGAAGAGGGAGGCGCTGCTCGAGGCGCTGCGCGTCGCGCCGAGGAGGAGCCAGGAGGAGCGGCGGGGTGCCGGCGAGGACTGATGTCCAGCTCTGTGTGTGTGTCTGTGTGTGTGTCTGTGTGTGTGTGTCTGTGTGTGTACGTGTGTGTGTGTGTGTGTCTGTGTGTGTGTACGTGTGTCTGTGTGTGTGTACGTGTGTGTGTGTCTACGTGTGTGTACGTGTGTGTCTGTGTGTGTACGTGTATGTATGTGTGTGTACGTGTATGTCCGTGTGTGTCCGTGTGTGTACGTGTCTGTGTATGTCTGTGTGTGTCTGTGTGTGTCTGTGTAGTGGTTAGCGCCCTGCGCTACAAACCTGGCGACCCGGGTTCGATTCCCGCTCACGGCCAACATCAGTGACGATTATCTGAACCGGTCCTGGGCCTCCCCTAAGGTCGACTCAGCCTCAAATTAGTACCTTGTGCGATGTGTAAACATCGCCATTGGGGAGACAAAGGCGGTCGGGCGTGGTGCTGGCCACCCACCCCCTCGTGTACCGTTCCGGCCTTCATAGGTGCTCGCTAACAGCACTTGCCCCAACAGTCTGTTGGAGGCTTTGTGGGGGATCTTTGTCTTTGTTTCATGGTTCACCAGCTGATTCTCGACTTTGTTAAGCTACTGTACCCCCTTGCCTGACCCAACATGGTTCTGAGAAACACAATGTATGAATAATGAACATCAATGTTTTTCTCCTTGGTTCTTTCGGTAAAGTCACGTAGAATGGAAATAATAAAACAATAAAAATAAAACAATAAAATAATATAACAATATAATTTTATTTTATTATTTCCATTCTACGTGACTTCACCGAAAGAACCAAGAAGATGAATCCCTGCAGTCACGAAAGCTTTAAATCGAAACATCAATATTTTAGCAAGCTTTCGCGACCAATATCATCCATAATAGAGTTTTTTTTTGGGTTAGATCGCGTAAATATATAGATGTGTCGTTAAAACCCGCCACCACCCGACACAGCCAACTAGTAAGGGTTGTCACGTAAACAGAACGTGGCCAATTCGTCACTAGTACAGCACTAGTGTGTAGTGTAGTGTATAGTAGTGTAGTGTATAGTAGTGTAGTGTATAGTATAGTAGTGTATAGTAGTGTAGTGTATAGTAGTGTAGTGTATAGTGTAGTAGTGTATAGTAGTGTAGTGTATAGTAGTGGAGTGTATAGTGTAGTGTATAGTAGTGTAGTGTATAGTAGTGTATAGTAGTGTAGTGTATAGTAGTGTAGTGTATAGTAGTGTATAGTGTAGTGTATAGTAGTGTAGTGTATAGTAGTGTATAGTGTAGTGTACTAGTACAGCACTAACCGGTGTGTTGGTGAGCCAAGCCACAACATTTATGATGTAATTACAACGAGCTAGTTGTAATTACATCATACTCAGATTGTAAATGTTGTGTTTTTGCTCTCCCACACACATCGGCTGTGTCGGGTGGTGGCGGGTTTAACGACACATTCATATTTACGCGATCTAACCCAAAGACACCTACATTATGGATCAATATTTTAACCAATTGCCCACTTCGTGAGAGGTATCCTAACCAGCTGCTAGTAACCGCAAGCGAATTCAAACAAAATCAGCGGACGCTCTGCAACGCGAAACGTCATTAGCTCCCCTGGCTCCTCTTGTGAACCCGCATTGTGCACCATCAGGGAGTCTAGAAAGTGCTTTCATATCGTCCCAGGCTCTACCACGCGGATTTAAATTGTATCGTAAGTTATTTTACATGGGCGGATTCACACGCGATGACTCACCGACGACTCTCACGCACGCGAGATAACTTCACACGTTTATAAATCCTACCTCGCGTACCCCCCCCCCCCTTGAGACATCGCCACCTAGCCCCCCCCCAGGGGGGTCCGCGTACCCCCGCGTTGAGAGGATGTACAGGACGTTGTAGATGCAGTGTGTGTCAAGGTTTTTTTTGTTATCAAATATATTGGAAATAAAACTGCGATGGGTTCGCTATCTACAATTTTGTTTCTGCACCACGCCGCTCAATCTCCTCGCTCGCACCGATTTGTAACACCTGAAGTCAGATGTCATTAGGCGTGAAAACCACGTGCGTCAAACCATCACCACCATCATCACCATCACCACCATCACCACCATCACCACCATCATCATCACCATCATCACCATCACCACCATCATCACCATCACCACCATCACCACCATCACCATCATCATCACCATCATCACCATCACCACCATCATCACCATCACCACCATCATACCATCATCACCATCATCACCATCACCACCATCACCACCATCACCACCATCATCACCACCATCACCACCATCACCACCATCACCATCATCATCACCATCATCACCATCACCACCATCATCACCATCACCACCATCATACCATCATCACCATCATCACCATCATCACCATCACCACCATCACCACCATCATCACCACCATCACCACCATCATCACCATCACCACCATCACCACCATCACCACCATCATCATCACCACCATCACCACCATCATCACCATCGCAAATAACACATTGCACTCACGTGTTGGGAGCCACAGCCGTCAAGAGACCCCCACCCACTCTAAACACCCCCCCCCCACACAGTTTATTCCCCACACCCCACCTCCTCCCTTCCCTCCTACCCCTCCCCCATCATTATCCCCCCCCCTCCCCCGTCACCCCCACCCACCCTCATTCACCCCCCACCCCCTCTATCCCCCCTCCCCTCTACCCCCCTACCCCTCTACCCCCCTCCCCCACTATCCCTCCTCACCCTCTACCCCCCCCTCTACCCCTCCCCCTCTACCCCCCTCCTCCCCCTCTACCCCCCTCCTCCCCCTCTACACCCCCTCCTCCCCCTCTACCCCCCCACCTCCCCCCCCTCTACCCCCTCCCCCTTTACCCCCTATCCCCCCTCCGCCTATATCCCCCCTCCGCCTCTATCCCCCTCCCCCTCTACCCCCTCCCCCTCTACCCCCCTCCCCCTCTACCCCCTCCCCCTCTACCCCCTATCCCCCCTCCGCCTCTATCCCCCTCCCCCTCTACCCCCCTCCGCCATTGTCGACGGGGACGTGGCTACACGCTCGTTCGCTGGTGACCTCAGCAGCAGCAGCAGCGACAACCCAGGACAGAAACAATCCACACCGCAACGGTGTTTCCCGGACAAGTTCCAGATGTGACTTTACTGAAAGAACCAAGAAGATGAATCCCTGCAGTCACGAAAGCTTTAAATCGAAATTTAAGTTCCAGATGGCAAAGTCGTCCAGGAAAATCACGGTGTAACCAGTACACACACAGAATAGCCATGGCGGTGGAACACATTTCATATTATTACACTATTAAACTGTTTTTTTATATTCTTGGTTCTTTCCGTAAAGTCACGTATAAGGGAAACAATAAAATAATACAAATATAAAACAATACAATTCTCACGTTTCGATTGCAACACAAGCAATCATCATCAGGTGTGAAACCCACAGCAAAAATGTTTTTCTTGCTCTGGGTTTCACACCTGATGATGATTGCTTGTGTTGCAATCGAAACGTCGTGAGAATTGTATTGTTTTATATTTTTATTATTTTATTGTTTCCCTTCTACGCGACTTTACCGAAAGAACCAAGCATATGAATCCCTGCAGTCACGAAAGCTTTAAATCAATATTTTTTTTTTTACCACGTCGGGTTCTGCTGAACTATGTAGTAGCTCTTTTTGAGAAGCTACCTGACCATCACAAATGATAGCTCAGCAAAGTGGCTTATCGTGGGGAAATGCACGGCGGACAAATACTCTAAACGCGTGTCTCTAAATGTGGAGCGAAAAACCGAAGGACCCTGAAAAAAAATCCACGCGACCACACAGAGAGAGAGAGACACGCAAACTCCAAATATACAGCAGGAGGTGTCAGGGTCGGGATCGAAGCCACGACCCCCTGTATACCAGGCGAGGTAGTTAACGTCTCCTAGCCACCGTGGTAATGATGATGAAAGAGAGACACGCACAAACTTCAAATATACAGCAGTAAGCGTCAGGGTCTGGATCGAAGCCACGACCTCCTGTATACCAGGCGAGGTAGTTAACATCTCCTAGCCAACGTTTAACCTACTCACGCCGGCTTGTGCCCGCCCTCACAGCCGGCCATATTTGCCGCCGTTGACCGAGCAACCCAACGTTCCTACCAGCTCCCTCCGCAGGAATGTGTTCAGAGTACGTTTTCTGTTTGCATTCTGACCACAAATACTGTGGTTAATGCAGACGTGATTCGTTGTAAAAGGTTTCAGTTTGGTGTTTTAACATCTTAGCACAGCTGTTCTTCTTCTTGGTTCTTTCGGTAAAGTCACGTAGAATGGAAATTATAAAATAATAAAAATTAAACATAATAAAATAAATTCTCACGACGTTTCGGCCACAACGCAAGCAGCCGTCCTCAGGTGGAGAACATGTCGAGAAGACATACCTGTTCTCCACCTGAGGACGGCTGCTTGCGTTGTGGCCGAAACGTCGTGAGAATTTATTTTATTATGTTTTATTTTTATTATTTTATTATTTCCATTCTACGTGACTTTACCGAAAGAACCAAGAAGATGAATCCCTGCAGTCACGAAAGCTTTAAATCGAAATTTCACAGCTGTTCTGTTGAGCTAACCTTGTCCTGACGTTAATGTGTAGTTGGAACCGTTGAGTCAACGTTGACCCACCGTTCCACGTTTACTGGGAAGGGACTGCATTGGCAGTGGTCTCGGAAGCACAAGATGTTTGTCGACCAGGCTTTCGATATCCCGGCCATGGCTGACATGAGTTGCGAGTTGATGCATGCAACGCACATATGAACCAGTAATTTGGCGTCATCTGGTCCAACACCATGTGAGACTAGGCTCTAAGGAAATCTGTCAAGGACAGTGCATACATTTTCTTGGTTCTTTCGGTAAAGTCACGTAGATGGGAAATAATAAAATAATAAAATAAAACATTATAAAATAATATAATAATATAATTTCTTTTTATTATTAATTATTTTATTATGTTTTATTTTTTATTATTTCCCTTCTACGTGACTTTACCGAAAGAACCAAGAAGATGAATCCCTGCAGTCACGAAAGCTTTAAATCGAAATTTAGTGCATACATTATCAGAGTTATGTTTTTTGTTGCAGGTATTGTGGTCTATGCAAACATGACTCCTTGTAAAAAAGGTGTCAGTTTTTTTTGCCAAATAAAAGGGTAAAAAAACAATTATCATATTGGGCTGTCCTTGATTAACCCGCACTGAGCAGCATTGGTGAAGTATGGTCAAACCACCCACGCGGCCAACGCGACGTTGTATGGAGCCTTCATCCAGCAGTAAAGCAACAAACACGCTGCAAATCTCACTTTAGCTCGACGTGTCATCCCGTTAAACGGCCAACTCAATCGCAGCGTCATTCCTGGGTCGTCGATTTCCTCGGGGGAAAAAAATAAATACCCTCAATCCGAACTCTGCCAGGTCAATATCAAACCTTCAGTTCCAGAGGCGAAACCTCCAGAGGGAGGTAAACCCTCTGGTCTGGCAAGGTGAGAGTGTGGACAGTTTTAGGGCGCTGTGTTCGATGATTCGCGGACTCTGTCACCGTATCGTGGACACGCGCGGTACTACGTGCATACCCGAGTCAACATAAACTCTACGCGTTCGTCATTAACACAGTGTGCACCTTAAATCAAATGTGTACACCTATAAGCTTGAGTTGAAGCTTTCGTGACTGCAGGAATCCATACTCCTTTGGTTCTTTCGGTAAAGTCACGTAGGTAGAAAATTAAAGCATGATGATGACGGACGCTTGTGTTGCGCCCGAAACGTCGTGATTTATTTGTATTTTATTTTATACCTACGTGACTTTACCGAAAGAACCAAAGAGTATATACACACTTATAGTAATACCCCGGACGCGTTCCTGAAATGTGTCGACGGCGAATATCGAAACGATGTAAATCACTTATTGATTGGCCGATACCACCTTAATGTATAGAGAAACGCAGAGCTTGGGCAATTGATGTAAAGTACCTCGCCTCACTGAACCAGAGCCACCACTGATGCCCCCCCAATGATGGTTGTCACGGTGGCTAGGAGATGTTAACTCCCTCGCCTGGTGTACATGAGGTCGTTGGTTCGATCCCGACCCTAACGCCTGCTGCTGTATATTTGGAGTTTGAGTCTCTCTCTCCCATCATCATCACGGTGGCTAGGAGATGTTAACTTCCTCGCCTGGTATGCAGGAGGTCGTTGGTTCGATCCCGACCCTGACGCCTGCTGCTGTATATTTGGAGTTTGAGTCTCTCTCTCCCATCATCATCATCACGGTGGCTAGGAGATGTTAGCTACCTCGCCTGGTGTACATGAGGTTGTGGGTTTGATCCCGACCCTGACGCCTGCTGCTGTATATTTGGAGTTTGAGTGTCTCTCTTCCCGTGGTAGCGTGGATTTTTGTCTGGGTCCTCCGGTTTCTCCATCCATGTCTAGAATCACACGTTTAGAGTATTTGGCTGCTATAAGTGTCCAGACGATAAGCCACTTCGCTGGGCTATCATTTGTGGCCAGGTCACTTCTAAAAATGAGCTACATGGCTCAGTGGGGCATTACCTGGTAAAATAAAATAAAAATCAGAGTTAAAAGTTGTAACGAAATAATCATGCGTACGAGAGCTTGTGCCCATCGTGGAGATGGAGCGATGAGATTGGCAAATTTTTTCTTTGTTCCCAATTAATTATAAATCTTGCAGCCATGGCCAAGTTTCAACCCAGGACTCCGTCCTCAGGTTATACTGGGGACAAGGAGTGACCTTCGTGGCCGCGATTGTGGCGAGCGATAGGGCTTCAGGTCGTGGCCGAGACGACGATGGTGGTGGTGGTGGAGGTGGTGCTGGTGGTTATGATGACGATGGTGGTGGTGGTGGAGGTGGTGCTGGTGGTTATGATGACGATGGTGGTGGTGGTGGAGGAGGTGGTGGTGGTTATGATGACGATGGTGGTGGTGGTGGAGGTGGTGCTGGTGGTTATGATGACGATGGTGGTGGTGGTGGAGGAGGTGGTGGTGGTTATGATGACGATGGTGGTGGTGGTGGAGGTGGTGCTGATGGTTATGATGACGATGGTGGTGGTGGTGGAGGTGGTGCTGGTGGTTATGATGACGATGGTGGTGGTGGTGATTATGATGACGATGGTGGTGGTGGTGGAGGTGGTGCTGGTGGTTATGATGACGATGGTGGTGGTGGTGGAGGTGGTGCTGGTGGTTATGATGACGATGGTGGTGGTGGTGGTGGAGGAGGTGGTGGTTATGATGACGATGGTGGTGGTGGTGGTGGTGGAGGAGGTGGTGGTTATGATGACGACGATGGTGGTGGTGGTGGAGGTGGTGCTGGTGGTTATGATGACGATGGTGGTGGTGGTGGAGGTGGTGCTGGTGGTTATGATGACGATGGTGGTGGTGGTGGAGGAGGTGGTGGTGGTTATGATGACGATGGTGGTGGTGGTGGAGGTGGTGCTGGTGGTTATGATGACGATGGTGGTGGTGGTGGAGGAGGTGGTGGTGGTTATGATGACGATGGTGGTGGTGGTGGAGGTGGTGCTGATGGTTATGATGACGATGGTGGTGGTGGTGGAGGTGGTGCTGGTGGTTATGATGACGATGGTGGTGGTGGTGATTATGATGACGATGGTGGTGGTGGTGGAGGTGGTGCTGGTGGTTATGATGACGATGGTGGTGGTGGTGGAGGTGGTGCTGGTGGTTATGATGACGATGGTGGTGGTGGTGGTGGAGGAGGTGGTGGTTATGATGACGATGGTGGTGGTGGTGGTGGTGGAGGAGGTGGTGGTTATGATGACGACGATGGTGGTGGTGGTGGAGGTGGTGCTGGTGGTTATGATGACGATGGTGGTGGTGGTGGAGGTGGTGCTGGTGGTTATGATGACGATGGTGGTGGTGGTGGAGGAGGTGGTGGTGGTTATGATGACGATGGTGGTGGTGGTGGAGGTGGTGCTGGTGGTTATGATGACGACGATGGTGGTGGTGGTTATGATGACGATGGTGGTGGTGGTGGTTATGATGACGATGGTGGTGGTGGTGGTGGAGGTGGTGCTGGTGGTTATGATGACGATGGTGGTGGTGGTGGAGGTGGTGCTGGTGGTTATGATGACGACGATGGTGGTGGTGGTGGAGGTGGTGCTGGTGGTTATGATGACGATGGTGGTGGTGGTGGAGGAGGTGGTGCTGGTGGTGGTGGTTATGATGACGATGCTGATGCCGCACTTGCTGATGCGGCTAATTCCACCAGTCCAGGAGGGAAAACTAAATATATTTTATTTAGTTTTGCTGTTTATCTCACATTTTCACGGCACCAGAAGCTCACCGGTTGGAAAAATTGGTCAAGCGAATGTACTATGTGGTTTTACCGCATTCTCTAGATTATGAAGCCAACCTCAACGATGTGTCCCACGGTATGCACTGAAACTATGACAAAGATCCACCGTTTCACCTTTAGACTGTTGGGGAACAAGTGATGTTCGCGAGCTCTTATGGAAGCAGCCAGGGCACACCAGGGGGTGGGGGGGGGGGGTGCCAGCACCACTCCCCTGCCGTCTTTGTCTCTCCAGGTGCTGATGTTTAATACACACCGCGTCACGTACTGATTTGAGGCGCGTCCAGGTACGGGCACAACGAAAATCGCTTTTCCTGCCCGAGACGACAACACCGATGCCAAGCGGGAAGAGAGGAATGGTCGTCAACTTGCACCCTTGCTTTAACTAGTGGCGGCGAAACATTCGAATGGAACCGGCGACTGATCACGTGCTGTGCACCGTGAGAATCCTGCGCGTGGTGACGTCACAATGGTGGACACTGCAACACCATTGTGACGTCACCACGGCACAACCACAGCGTTGCGTTTGGTGTCGTTGTTCTTCCGCCCGCACATTCTCATTAGCACCATGGGCCACGTACGATGCGAAAAAAGTTCAACAAATTCTAGATTTGAAACTTTCGTGACTGCAAGGATTCATACTCTTAGGTTGCTTCGGTAAAGTCACGTAGGTTAAAAAAATAAATAAATAATAAAATTTATAGAAATAATAAATCACGACGTTTCGGAGGCAACACAAGTCTCCGTCATCAGGTGGGACCTACAAAGCTAAATTTACTGTATCACTGTATCACTTGATACAGTAAATTCAGCTGTGACGGTCCCCCCTGATGACGGAGACTTGTGTTTCCTCCGAAACGTCGTGATTTATATTTTATTTCTATTATTATTTCTATTAATTAATTTTTTTATTTTTACCTACGTGACTTTACGGAAAAAACCTACGAGTATAAGTTCAACAAACAAACAAACAAACGTGGTACAACCACAAGAGATGAACTCAATGCATGCGCGCGCCGTGTTGTGTGTGCAGTTTGGTTTTATCGTCTTCTCTGCAAACGGTGAGGTCAGAAGTTTTCCACCAAAACAAGAAACTTCAACAAAAACCGCCACGTGGTAGTTCTGTGTGTGTACGTGTGTCTTTGTGTGTGAGCGGTAGTGTAGCGCGTTGCGCTATGAACCTGGCGACCCGGGTTCGATTCCCGCTCACGGCCAACACCAGTGACGATTATCTGAACCTGTACTGGGCCTCCCCTAGGTCGACTCAGCCTCAAATGCGTACCTGGGTGCGTAAACATCGCCACTGGGGAGACAAAGGCGGTCGAGCATGGTACTGGCCACCCACCCCCTCGTGTGCCGTTCCGGCCTTCATAGGTGCTCGCTAACAGCACTTGCCCCTACAGTATGTCCAGGCTATACGGGGGATCTTTGTCTTTGTAGCGGTTAGAGCGCTGTGCTACGAACTCGTCCACCCGAGTTCGGTTCCCGCTCACGACCATCACAGGTGACGATTATTTGACCCGGTCTTGGTCCTCCCCTAGGTCGACTCAGCCTCAAATTAATACCTGGTGCGGTGTGTAAACATCGCCACTATGGAGACAAAGGCGGTCGGGCGAGGTGCTGGCCAACCCACCTCCTCGTGAACGGCCTTCATAGGTGCTCGCTAACAGCACTTGCCCCAACAGTATCCCATGGTTATACGGGGCGTCTTTGTCTTTGTTTTCCACGAGCCTCTTGCCTTAAGTGTATACAGATCTAGCACGCTGTCCATCTACAAGGCTACGTGAGTGTGTGGTTCTGTATGTGTGGCCTCAAGGTGCACATAGCCTGGCAGAGGCGTCATGGTGACATTACCGCCACTTAGTGACGAATGGCGGTTGTTGTGTTTAGATAATCGTCGCTGGTGTTGGCCGTGAGCGGGAATCGAACCCGGATCGCCGGGTTCGTAGGGCAGCGCGCTAAACCGCTACACTACCGCATCCCCACCGAATGCTCGGCTTCATTTAAGCACGGTTGGTCTACGTACGGTGCGAAAGAAATTCAACGTACGCACAACATACGGGTTGTATTTTTTTTCTTTTCTTTTTGTTCGCCTTGTTCCAGAAGTCGCAAACGGGTTTTGATTCCTTACCCGTACCCGGCCGCACCAGGGTCGCAAATGGGTACCCGTACCCGGCCGGGTACGGGTACCCGTTCCCTACCCGTACCCTACCCGAAATGAGTGACAAACGGTGACTCACCAGTGACTCACGGCCTACCCGTACCCGTACCCGGCCGCACCAGGGTCGCAAACGGCTACCCGTACCCGTACCCGGCTGTCGGGAAACGCGCGGCTGTCGCGGGTTTTGTTCCCTCCCCCCCCCAGCGAATTGCCTCTCGTCGCTCGCACCCCCCCCCCCGCGTCTCCGTTATCGCCGCTTCCCTTCTTGCGTTTAAACGCGAGATCCAATCTCACGCTTGCTCGCCCCACCGCCACCACCGCCACCACTCTCACCCACCCACCCACCGACGCTGCGTCGCGTGCGCACGAACCGTTCATCTTCTTGGTTTTTTCGGTAAAGTCACGTAGAAGGGAAGTAATATATTATTTTATTATGTTATTTTATTATGTTTTATTTTTATTATTTTATCATTTCCCTTCTACGTGACTTTACCGAAAAAACCAAGAAGATGAATCTCTGCAGTCACGAAAGCTTTAAATCGAAATTTCACGAACCGTTCGTGATGCTGCGTATTCATCACCGTATTCTGCACATTATAAGACGCGCTTAAGTTGTTGTTTTTTCCCACCAAACTCCCCTCCCCCGGTAACTGTCAAGCACAAGTTGTGGGTGAGGGGCGGGCGAGTGTCGTTTTATCACCCGGTAACGCGCGCGCGCGCGTGCGTGTGGGCGCGTGCACAGTAGGGGGCGCACAGTTGGTGGTGGTGCATCGGACCGCTCATCTCCATGAGGCCCCATGCCACGGCACCTGCTGGGTCTGTGCCGTCACCTCCCTGTCGTTGAGCCTTCGACGACACCACTCCACGTGGCCTCGAAGTGCACGTGGCCTCGAAGTCCACGTGGCCTCGATGTGCACGTGGCCCGGCACAGGCGTCGTGGTGACGTCGCCTCGTGACGAATGGCACTTTACAATTGGTATTGGGATGCCGTGCCGGCCTTCATAGGTACTTAACTAATCTTGTGACGACACTTGCCCCAAAACTTGGGTGAAGGCTATACGGGGGAGCTTTGTCTTTATAATCAAATTTGACACCGGGTATATGTATTTTTTTTAGTGGACTTAAACAGTCAATAACATTTGTGATATATATATATATTTTTTACAGGAATCCTTTAAATTGTGAATGACATCACGAATCTTGCTACACTTAACAGAACGTGAGCCCCCGAGATATCAAAGATGGCCGTCATTTTTACCAAGATGGCCGCCGGATTTCGTGGCGGCCATTTTTTATTTTTAGTCGACTGACGCTTAGAGGGGGTTTTGTTGCTTATTAAGTGACGATTTTGTGGTGCTTGCATCACCATTTGAACGAATACCAACCAGTTATTTCCTCCACTATTGTGGGGGGAGGGGGTCATACTTTTATCTGGAGAGTCTTACACAATACTTTATCTTAAAGAAAAACGCATTTTAATCATCTTCTGACGCTGCCTTAAAATTTACAGGCAACGTTTCGAGCAATGGTCCTCCTTCAGAGCACATATCGTAATACTACATTTTACGTGCAATTCGTTTATTAAATGTTCCACTGCTGGATGAAGGCCTCGCCAAATCCTCGCCTTGAGATCCATGGAGTACCTTGCACACGAACCGATTCCATTGCTCCATCTCCGCAGGGAACGTGCTATTTGTGTGTGTGAGACGTGTTCACTCTCTCCTTTGGCTCACACTCCGTCTTTAATCTCGACCACCATAAATGGAAATAAGTTAAGATAAAGCTCCCCCGCATAGTCATGCCAACTGTTGGGAAAAAGTGCTGTTAGCGGCACGGAGCAAAAATGGGTGATGTGAACAGAAACGCGTGGTCGCCTTTGTCTCCCCACTACGGATTTGTCTGTCTGGCCAGTGCGAATGTTTTATTAATATACAGTACCCGTTACTAATTTAACGCTGAGTCCACCTAGATCAGATTCTGATACCGCTCGGACTAATGTTTGTGGACGGAATTGAACCCAGGAGGCTGGGTTTATAGCGGAGCGCGTTAACCACAGTGCCACCGCTCCCCGGCCAACCGAAACACACACACACAAGGAGTGGGCGAGTGGGTGAGTGAGTGGGTGAGTGATTGGTTGAGTGAGTGGGTGAGTGAGTGAGTGATTGGATGTGCGAGTGAGTCGGCCAGGAAATGGGTGAGTGATTCGGTGTGTGAGTGAGTGGGTGAGTGAACGGGTGAGTGGGTGAGTGAGTGATTTGGTGTGCGAGTGAGTGAGTGGGTGAGTAAATGGGTGAGTGATTCCGTGTGTGATTGAGTGGGTGAGAGAATGGGTGAGTGGGTGAGTGAGTGATTGGGTTTGCGAGTGAGTGAGTGGGTGAGTGAATGGGTGAGTGATTCCATGTGTGAGTGGGTGGGTGACAGAATGGGTGAGTGGATGAGTGAGTGATTGGGTTTGCGAGTGAGTGGGTGAGTGATTCCGTGTGTGAGTGAGTGGGTGATAGAATGGGTGAGTAAGTGATTGGGTGTGCGAGTGAGTGGGTGAGTGAATGGGTGAGTGGGTGAGTGAGTGATTTTGTGTGCGAGTGAGTGAGTGAGTGGGCGAGTGAATGGGTGAGTAATTCCGTGTGCGAGTGAGTGGGTGAGAGAATGGATGAGTGGATGAGTGAGTGATTGGGTTTGCGAGTGAGTGAGTGGGTGAGTGAATGGGTGAGTGATTCCGTGTGTGAGTGAGTGGGTGAGAGCATGGGTTAGTGGGTGAGTGAGTGATTGGGTGTGCGAGTGAGTGCGTGGGTGAGTGAATGGGTGAGTGATTCCGTGTGTTAGTGAGTGGGTGAGTGCATGGGTGAGTGAGTGATTCCGTGTGCGAGTGAGTGGGTGAGTGAATGGGTGAGTGGGTGAGTGAGTGATTCCGTGTGTGAGTGAGTGGGTGAGAGAATGGGTGAGTGAGTGATTGGGTGTGCGAGTGAGTGGGTGAGTGAGTGGGTGAGTGGATGAGTGAGTGATTGGGTGTGCGAGTGAGTGAGTGGGTGAGTGAATGGGTGAGTGATTCCGTGTGTGAGTGAGTGGGTGACAGAATGGGTGAGTGAGTGATTGGGTGTGCGAGTGAGTGGGTGAGTGAATGGGTGAGTGGGTGAGTGAGTGATTTTGTGTGCGAGTGAGTGAGTGAGTGGGGGAATGAATGGGTGAGTGATTCCGTGTGTGAGTGAGTGGGTGAGAGAATGGGTGAGTGGGTGAGTGAGTGATTTTGTGTGCGAGTGAGTGAGTGGGGGAGTAAATGGGTGAATGATTCCGTGTGTGAGTGAGTGGGTGACAGAATCGGTGAGTGAGTGATTGGGTGTGCGAGTGAGTGGGTGAGTGAGTGATTTTGTGTGCGGGTGAGTGAATGGGTGAGTGATTCCGTGTGCGAGTGAGTGGGTGAGTGAACGGGTGGGTTCTTGTGACCTGCAGTGTGTGATGGTTGAACTCGGCGTGGCCGAGACGACACAGTCAGTCTGCTAAGGCCGAATTCTCAGCATGGCTGGAGGAATCAATGAGTGACGCTTACGGGAATGGTAACCACGGTAGTAGCAGTAGCGATAGGAGAGTGGTAAGGGGGCGACTGACCGCCGATGACCCAGTGACTGCGAGTGAACGAGTGTATGTTTGTCGGGGTGAGTTTGTAGACTGTATGTTTTGGGCGGTGAGAATGTTCAAACACGAGTCCATTACCACTGCCTATGAGCAAGTCACGTGTGTCTTTACGCATGTCTGTCCTTGTGTGTGTACGCGGGGAGCGGTGGCGCAGTGGTTAGTCGGCTGAGCTATGAACGAGGCGCTCGGAGTTCGAATCCTGTTCGCGGCCAACACCAGTGACGAATATCTAAACCGGTCCTGGCCCTCTATCTAGGTCGACTCAGCCTCAAGTAAGTACCTGGTGCAGTGTGCAAACATCAGAGATTGGGGGGGGGGGGGCAGGGTGCAGTGCTGGGACACAGCCCTCGTGAGACCTGCTGACCTTAATAGGCGCTCGCTAACAGCACGCGCTCCCGCGGGGAGCGGTGGCGCAGTGGTTTGCGCACCGAGTTGGGATCCCATTGTTCGCAGGAGACCGGAACACCCGGAGATAAACCCACGCGTTGCACCGTCTCTTGGTGGTGAACACCACCCTCTCTTACTGGTGAACACCACTCTCTCTTACTAGTGAACACCACTCTCTCTTGCTGGTGAACACTCTCTGTCTTACTGGTGAACACCACTCTCTCTTGCTGGTGAACACCACTCTCTCTTACTGGTGAACACCACTCTCTGTCTTACTGGTGAACACCACTCTCTCTTGCTGGTGAACACCACTCTCTCTTGCTGGTGAACACCACTCTCTCTTACTGGTGAACACCACTCTCTCTTGCTGGTGAACACCACTCTCTCTTACTGGTGAACACCACTCTCTCTTGCTGGTGAACACCACCCTCTCTTGGTGGTGAACACCACCCTCTCTTACTGGTGAACACCACTCTCTCTTGCTGGTGAACACCACTCTCTCTTGCTGGTGAACACCACTCTCTCTCTTACTGGTGAACACCACTCTCTCTTGCTGGTGAACACCACTCTCTCTTGCTGGTGAACACCACCCTCTCTTACTGGTGAACACCACTCTCTCTTGCTGGTGAACACCACCCTCTCTTGGTGGTGAACACCACCCTCTCTTACTGGTGAACACCACTCTCTCTTGCTGGTGAACACCACCCTCTCTTGGTGGTGAACACCACCCTCTCTTACTGGTGAACACCACTCTCTCTTGCTGGTGAACACCACTCTCTCTTGCTGGTGAACACCACTCTCTCTTACTGGTGAACACCACTCTCTCTTACTGGTGAACACCACTCTCTCTTGCTGGTGAACACCACTCTCTCTTGCTGGTGAACACCACTCTCTCTTGCTGGTGAACACCACTCTCTCTTACTGGTGAACACCACCCTCTCTTGCTGGTGAACACCACTCTCTCTTACTGGTGAACACCACTCTCTCTTACTGGTGAACACCACTCTCTCTTACTGGTGAACACCACTCTCTCTTACTGGTGAACACCACTCTCTCTTGCTGGTGAACACCACTCTCTCTTGCTGGTGAACACCACTCTCTCTTGCTGGTGAACACCACTCTCTCTTACTGGTGAACACCACTCTCTCTTGCTGGTGAACACCACTCTCTCTTACTGGTGAACACCACCCTCTCTTGCTGGTGAACACCACTCTCTCTTACTGGTGAACACCACCCTCTCTTGCTGGTGAACACCACTCTCTCTTACTGGTGAACACCACTCTCTCTCTTACTGGTGAACACCACTCTCTCTTGCTGGTGAACACCACTCTCTCTTACTGGTGAACACCACTCTCTCTTACTGGTGAACACCACTCTCTCTTACTGGTGAACACCACTCTCTCTTGCTGGTGAACACCACTCTCTCTTACTGGTGAACACCACTCTCTCTTGCTGGTGAACACCACTCTCTCTTACTGGTGAACACCACTCTCTCTTACTGGTGAACACCACTCTCTCTTACTGGTGAACACCACTCTCTCTTACTGGTGAACACCACTCTCTCTTACTGGTGAACACCACTCTCTCTTACTGGTGAACACCACTCTCTCTTGCTGGTGAACACCACTCTCTCTTGCTGGTGAACACCACTCTCTCTTGCTGGTGAACACCACTCTCTCTTACTGGTGAACACCACTCTCTCTTACTGGTGAACACCACTCTCTCTTACTGGTGAACACCACTCTCTCTTGCTGGTGAACACCACTCTCTCTTGCTGGTGAACACCACTCTCTCTTGCTGGTGAACACCACTCTCTCTTACTGGTGAACACCACTCTCTCTTACTGGTGAACACCACTCTCTCTTACTGGTGAACACCACTCTCTCTTGCTGGTGAACACCACTCTCTCTTGCTGGTGAACACCACTCTCTCTTACTGGTGAACACCACTCTCTCTTACTGGTGAACACCACTCTCTCTTGGTGGTGAACACCACTCTCTCTTACTGGTTAACACCACCTCTTACTGGTGAACACCACTGTATTTTACTGGTGAACACTCTCTCTTACTGGTGAACACCACTCTCTCTCTCTCTCTTGGCCTATCGACTCATTGTGGCGCTCCCACCTCGTAGCTCGCCACCGCTGTGTGGTCACGTGGTGGTGGGGGGGGGTCCGGGTGGGGTCGTGGGGTCACCCCGGACACGTGGAACGAGGTCGTCGTTTTCACTGCCGCGCCGGGAGGTCGTCGTCGTCGTCCACGGCGAGTCTCCGCGCGCTCGCCGATTTGCGGAGCGGAAAATAATCATGAGTTGCCCGGTACAAATCATCTCCGAAGGTATTATAATTTATCTGTGTGTGTGTGTTGAAACTAAAAATGTGACCTTGGGTCGTCATGACATTGGTGTGAATAACCGTGGTGATGATGATGGTGGTGGTGATGTATCGGAGGTGATGATGATGGTGGTGATGTATCGGAGGTGATGATGATAGTGGTGATGTATCGGAGGTGATGATGATGGTGGTGATGTATCGGAGGTGATGATGATGGTGGTGATCTATCGGAGGTGATGATGATGGTGGTGGTGATGTATCGGATGTGATGATGATGATGGTGGTGATGTATCGGAGGTGATGATGATGATGGTGGTGATGTATCGGAGGTGATGATGATGGTGGTGATGATGTATCGGAGGGGCCGTTGTACGAGTTCGACTCCGGCTAACTCGCTTCGCCTCATTATATTGTTGTTATTGCCGCTGTCCCGATGATGAGCGCGTGTGTGAGTGTGCTTGTTGTGTGGGGAGCTGTGGGAGACAAAGGCGGCCGGGCGTGGTGTTGGCCACCCACCCCCTCGTGTGCCGTGCCGGCCTTCGCAGGTGCTCATTAACAGCACTTGCCCCAACAGTCTGTTCAGGCTATACGGGGGAGCTTTGTCTTTGGAGCGGTGGTGCAATGGTTAGCGCGCTTGCGCTACGAACGCGGCCCACCCGATTTAGCGATTCCCGTTAACGAACAACAACAAGCGGAGATTATTTGAGCCGGTTACCCAGCCTCGCACGAGTACCCGGTGCGGTGTGCGAATCGTCGGCACTGGGGGAGACAAAGGCGGCCGGGCGTGGTGCCGGCCACCCACCCCCTCGTGTGCCATGCCGGCCTTCGCAGGTACTGCTCGCTAACAGCACTTGCCCCAACAGTCGTCAATAATAAGAAGAAACAAAAAGAAAGAAAAAAATGAGATAAAAAAAACAAAAAAATAAAGAAAGAGAGCTAAGAGCGAAAAAAAAAGTAAAAAAAATACGAAATGATGAACGAAGCAAAGTGCCGACTACACCGAGCATCTTTTTGTTTCCACTGATCGTAAAAAAAAAACAGTCTGTTAAGTTCACGTGGTGGGGAGGGACCTTTGCTTTGCTGTGATGTGCCGATGAGATGTGAATGCTATTGTCGTTCCGTTTTTCATTCAGCCTACTCCTTCCCACCACCGTAGGTGACACACAGAGAGAGAGAGATTAAAACTGTACCTCTGGGAGAGTGGTGTTAGCGAGCACCTATTAAGGCCGGCACGGCGGGGTCAGTCAGGACCACGTCCGAGCTTGGTCTCCCCAAGGGCTGAGTCGACCTAGGGCACAGCCACGCCCGACGGCACATATCAATCTCCCACTGGACGTTCGTGGCTGGTGATCTGGAGTCGAACTCGGCCCCGCTGGATTCGTGAGTCGGGATCGGAGACACAAAGACAAAGATCCCCCGTGTAGCCTGGTCACACTGTTGGGGCAAGTGCTGTTAGTCAGCACCTGGTGATGCGGCTGGCGCCACGACCGGCCGCTTTTGTCTCTCTAGTTAAGTTGTCTATTAAGCCACACCGCACCAGATACTCATTTAAGGCTGAGTCGACCTAGATGGAGGAGGGTAGGGGAAGACGCTCCGAGACCGGTTTTAAATATCATTTGGTTGTTTGGGCAGTGAACGGGAATCGAACTTGGCGGGTTGGACTCCGCTGCCCACAACACTCGGGGGGGGGGGGGGGGAGACACACAGAGCACAGGCAGAGAGAGACAGACGGAGAGAGACACAGACGGAGAGAGACAGACGGAGAGAGACAGACAGAGAGAGACAGACGGAGAGAGACACAGACTGAGAGAGACAGACGGAGAGAGACACAGGCGGAGAGAGAGACAGACGGAGAGAGAGACACAGGCGGAGAGAGAGACAGACAGAGAGAGACACCGACGGAGAGAGACAGGCGGAGAGAGACACAGACAGAGAGAGACACAGACGGAGAGAGGGACACAGGCGGAGAGAGGAAAGAGAAAAATGTTTCAAATGTTTTTTTGTTCGCGTGTATAAAATGTATCGGCTGTAAAAAAAAATAGCTGTTCCATTATTCTCCGGCTGACACCATATATTGCTTTTCCTTGGGAGCTCCAGATAGCATCGCGAGCGGACAGTAGTTGGATAGAGGGAGGGGGGAGGGAGACAGGGGAGAGAGATGGCGAGAGAAAGAGAGAGCTAAAGGAGAGAGAGGGGGGGGGTGCTAGCTAGATGGAGAGAGAGAGTGGTGGGATGGGTGGTTGGGAGAGAGAAACGCGCACGTACACACGTACAGGGGGAGCGGGAGAGATGGGGGGGGGGAGGGAAATAATTCTGGAGATATTGGGGAGAGAAAGCGGAAGAGAGAGAGAGAAGTAGGGGAGAGATGATGGGGAGAGGATTTACAAAAAAAACGAAATGATGAACGAAGCAAAGTGCCGACTACACCGAGCGTCTTCTTGTTTCCTCTGATCGTAAAAAAAAAGAGAGAGAAAGATATGGGAGCGAGAGACCTGGAGATATGGGGAGAGAGAGAAGGGCTGCGTGCAGAACGAGAGAGTGAGCGAGAGAGTGAGCGAGAGAGTGAGCGAGAGAGTGAGCGAGAGAGTGAGCGAGAGGTGGGGGGTTTTACATAAAGCTAGGTTTAAAATTTTAAATTAAAAAAAAATTACAAAATGATGAACGAAGCAAAGTGGCGACTACACCGAGCATCTTCTTGTTTCCACTGATCGTAAAAAAAAAACGAGAGAGAGAATGAGTGGGAGAGATGTGAGAAAGGAAGACGGCGGGAGAGATGGGTGTGAGAGAGAGAGCGAAAGAGAGAGCGAGCGAGCGAGCGGGAGAGATGGGGTCGGGAGGTAGGGAGGGAGGGAGCGAGCGAGCCGCAGTGAGAGAGAGAGACGCGTGCTTGGTGCGTGTAATGAATTGGAGCCCTTATCTTAGCGGCGCACGGGCCTCACGCTCGCTCAGAGGCGATTAACAAAGAAGAGCGAGGCCTCTGAAAAATTGGCTGGCGAGAAGCGGGGCCCTTATCTCTTCCCCGCAGATTATCGCTGCTGCTGCTGCTGCCTCAACCACCCCCCACCACAACCACCCCATCGCCACCACTACCGCCACCACCACCACCACCACTCCCATCACCTACCCCGCCCCATCGCCACCACCCAGCACAACCACCATTCATTCAATCGTCATCTTCATCACCATCAACACCGTCATCAACACCATCATCACTATCATTACCACCACCATCATCACGATCATCATCATCACCATCATCATCACCATCATCACGATCATCATCATCACCATCATCATCACCATCATCACCATCTTCATCACCATCAACACCGTCATCATCACCATAACTATTGAATTATCATCACCGCCACCATCAACACTACCGTTTAATCATCATTACCGTCATCACCATCGCTATTCAATTACCATCATCATCATCACCACCGTAAACAATACCATTCAATCATGACCATTACCATTGAATAATTATCACCGTCACCGCCATCAACTCACCACCATTCAATCATCCCCATCAAAATGTATTGATCATCTACACCACCATTCAATCATCACCATCAACATGTATTCATCATCATCAACGACCATTCAATCATCACCATCATTCACACTGTCATTTAGTCATCTTTATCATAAGGTAGCTAAGTCACCATCACACTATCTCAATTATCATCATCATCATCATCACCACCCATCTCCACCACACTATCTCAATCGTCATCAGCAGGGCACCATCACTACCCTAGTCATCTCTACCACACCATCATCATCATCACCATCATCACCACATTATCTCAATAATAACCATCATCACCAGGGCACCATCACTACCCTAGTCATCTCTACCACACCATCATCATCACCAGGGTACCATCATCACCACACTATCTCAATAATAACCATCATCACAAGGGCACCATCACTACCCCACCCATCACCACCACACTATCTCAATCATCATCACCAACATCATCATCACCAGGGCATCATCACTACACCAGCCATCACCACCACACTATCTCAATCATCATCATCACCATCATCATCACCAGGGTACCATCACTACCCTAGCCATCACCACCACACTATCTCAATCATCATCATCATCACCATCATCATCACCGGGGTACCATCACCACCACACTATCTCAATCATCATCATCACCATCATCATCATCACCACCAGGGCAGATTCGCACCCTCGCTCCCCGCCGTGACAAACGGCGAGAAGAAATCCTCTGAGCGATTTGTAAATGAAAGCTCAGGGAATGTTGCATTGCAGCGTCGGTACAAAGACTAAGGTCCCCCGTATAGGCATGAAGGACGGGGCGGGCCAAGTGCTGTTGACGAGCACCTGTCAAGGCCCGGCACAGCGCTTAACACCGCGCCGCCTTTGTCTCCCTGGTGACGCGCAATCACGTGTTCGTTTAAAGGCTGAGTGGACTTAGGGTATGGACCGGTTCAGTTGATAGCCGCCGATGGGGAAACGCGCTCGAGTCGTCGGGTTCGTAGCGCAGTGCGCTAACCACTGCGCCACCGTTCTCCACGTGGTACAAAAGACAAAGACCACCCGTGTAGCCGTCACAGACTGCTGGTGCAAGTGCTGTTAGCGAGCAGCACCTATGAAGACCGGCACCACCCCCGGCCGCCTTTGTCTTCCTCGTGGCGACATGTACACATGGCACCCAGGTACCCGTTTGAGGCTGAGTCGACCTAGGGGAAACCCAGGACCGGTTCAGATAATCGTCACCGGTGTTGGCCGTGAGCGGGAATCGAACTCGGTTCGCCAGGTTCGTAGCGCAGCGCGCTAACTTATATGCATACATAGACGCAGAAACATGTACACTCGCAAATACAGATATACATACACACAAAATAAGCACTACACATATGCCCATATAGAAACATTAGTTTTCGCGTTTGTATACACACATTTACTTACATATACATGAATGCACACGCATATATACTCAATACACAGACAGCACACACATACACAAATATGTACAGAGTCACAATCACGTACATAAAATAAGCGTATATATACCCAATACATATACGCAAGTACGCATGCACACAAACACACCCACGCTTACACGCGCGCCGCGCGTGCGTGTGTGTGTGCCACTGATTATTATTCATATTATCGAGGCTATTTAACTCGATTCAGTGCGTGACACTTCACCGGTTAAGTGCTCACCAATCAATTAAAAAGAGTCAGAAATTATACGAGTGTGTAACGGTGTGTGGTGCGTCACTACACTGTTATAGAACGTTCTGTCGAACTGTTGAAGAGAAAGGCCCCTTGCCAGTAGCATCTGGCAGCTGGCGGGCGTTGATTCAAAGCGCGAGACCGACTCTGCCGATGATCAAGTACGAATGTCGAAACCGGCCCGGCTTAAGAGTTTTGTTCGGGCTGAAGCAATGCTGCTGAACTGTCACTCTGCAATGCTCACTTTTGTTGTTTTTGAAACGCATGCGTAAAGTCTGCTTGGTTTTTCTTATTAATTCTTAAGCAGAAGGGAAGAAAATATGGCCTGTATTTAGCTTTTTTATATTAATTCTCAAGAAGAAAAAGGCGAGAAAATACGTCCTGGATTCTACTTATTTTGTTCTATGAATTCTTAAGAAGAAAAAGGGAAGAAAATACGTCCTGGATTCTACTTATTTTGTTCTATTAATTCTTAAGAAGCAAAAGGAAAAAAAATACGGCCTGGATTTTATTATTTTGGGTTTCATCTGCAGTCGGGCCTGCTAAATGATGTGGTTGGTTGGGCAATTCCATTGTATACTAAGCTATTTATCTAAACATTTTTTTCTTCAGTTTATCACGTAAGGCCCACTGAGCGATTTAGGTGTTTTTCACAAGCGAACTGGACACAAATCATAGCTTAACGTAGTGGTTTATCATCATGTAGACATTTATATCAGCAGCCCAATACTGTAAACGCGTGATGTTGAATCTAAATGTGCAGGGAAAAACTCGGAGGAACCGGGGAAAAATCCACGCGACCACGGGGAGAGAGACACGCGGACTCCAAATATACAGCAGCAGGCGTCAGGGTCGGGAACGAACCCACGACCTCCTGCACACCAGGCCAGGGAGTTAACATCTCCTAGCCACCGTGATGATGATGGGAGAGAGAGACTCAAACTCCAAATATACAGCAGCAGGCGTTAGGGTCGGGATCGAACCCACAACCTCCTGTACACCAGGCGAGGTAGTCAACATCTCCTAGCCACCGTGGTGATGATGGGAGAGAGAGACTCAAACTCCAAATATACAGCAGCAGGCGTCAGGGTCGGGATCGAACCCACAACCTCCTGTACACCAGGCGAGGTAGTCAACATCTCCTAGCCACCGTGGCAACCATCATTGGGGAGGCATCAGTGTTGGCTCTGGCTCAGTGGAAGCCTCGAGCACATTTTATTATTTTTCTGGGAGAGGGGTGGTGGGTGGGGGGAGGGGCACAATTTAAATTCATAAATTACCCGGCGAGATGACAGAAGAAGATGTAGACAATAGAGAGGGAGATGCAGGGAGATTGTTAGGAATGCGAGGGGGGAAATATTGAGAGATTTAGACTAGCGAGCAGAGATGTAGTAAGAAATGTAGTGGGAAATAACAGAGATGTAGTAAGAAATGAGAGAGAGATGTAGGCAAGAGAGATGTAGTGAGATGGAGTAAGAAGCGAGCTGCAGACAAGATCGAGATAAAACTTGGACTTAAAGCTTTCGTGACTGCAGGAATTCATATTCTTGGGTTCGTTCGGTAAAGTCACGTAGGTAGGTTCAAAGAAAATAACCAAAAACGACGACGTTTCGATCGCAATCCAAGAATATAAGATCGAGATAGATGAGAAAGAAATGAAATTTTTTTTGTGTTCATTTGACGGTTTACGCTGATCACGATTTGAATTCCAGCCTATAGTTGGTGGGATTTGTTTTGTATATTGTTTGATAAATCTGGGGTGGGTGGGGGGTGTGTGTAAGCTACTTGGGTGCGGATGGGGGGAGGCTCCTGATACCTGTGGTGAGTGCGTAGGCGATGCAGACAGCCGGGGCATCGGGCAGTCGTCGTCTCAGTCGACTCACGGCACCCGGGGCCCTGTCCCCTTGACCTCCTGCCGACATCTTCTTGGTTCTGTCGGTAAAGTCACGTAGAATGGAAATAATAAAATGATAAAAAATAAAACATAATAAAATAATTCTCACGACGTTTCGGCCACAACGCAAGCAGCCGTCCGTCAGGTGGACAGAGTCTTATCGACAGACCTGCTCTCCACCTGAGGACGGCTGCTTGCGTTGTGACCGAAACGTCGTGAGAATTATTTGATTATGTTTTATTTTTTATTATTTTATTATTTCCCTTCTATGTGACTTTACCGAAATAACCAAGAAGATGAATCCCTGCAGTCACGAAAGCTTTAAATCGAAACTCCTGCCGACACTTCCCGTGTGGCCTTTAAGTGCACACAGCCTGACACAAGCGCTGTGGTCACGTTACCGCCACTGAGCGGCCGGTTGTTGTTGTTGGTGGTGTGGTGTTGGTGTGGGTGTTGAGTCAATGGTTGTGCCATGCGAGTGTAGATAAGAGGGAGTGTGGCACGCCAAAACAGCCGCAAGTGCTGCTTTTAACCCTTGGAACCCGCAGAACGATGTGGGTGTCGAACCCGGGTGGCGAGACTGTGGGGTCAGTCACTCAATCAGCCACTACCCCCACCCCCCTCCACTCCACTCACTCGCTCGCTCACCAGCAAAGTAACGCACTCACCAGAAAATCACTCATCCAGTTGATAAGCTCACCCATTCACCAATAAATGAATACATTCATTGACTCGCTAGGAGAACGACTCACCCACAAAGCCACTCAACAATAAATCAATTCACCAACCCAACTCACTCAGCAACATGTCCACTCACTCACAGGAAGATCAACTCACTAGCTAATACATTTAGTAGCCAACTCGCTCACGCACATACGAGCAGATCACTCACTCAATAAACGCAATATGACCTTACACATTCGACAGAACACCAACTCACTCACTCATCCACAAATCAACCCACTCATCTGCCTGCCAATCAACAAGTAACACGATCACCCAACACCAGTTTAGCGCACACTCACTCACTCGATCACCAAGCTACAAGCCGAGATGATCGGCCACTCGCCCAGCAGAAATACAACTTCGCAAAGACCACCGGGAAAAAAAACGCTCACTCACTCACTCACCCATTACCAGAAGCCCAATCATTCACCCACCACAAACACTGCCACTCACCCGTTCGCTGGCCCCATGAACAGTCAACCATTCACTGCATGCACTCACTCGCCCACACATCAACTCGCTTTCTCATTCATCACTGACTTACTCAGCCACGAGTAAAATGAGCACTCACGCTCAAAATAAAGACGATATCCCCCGTATAGCCTTAACAGACTGTTGGGGCAAGTGCTGTTGGTGAGCACCTATGAAGGCCGGAACCGTACACGAGACAGTGGAACACCAAAACCACCTTTGCCTTCCCAGTAGCGATGCTACACGCTCCATCATGTACTCATTTGTGGCTGAGTCGACCTAGGGGATGCCCAGAAGCTGCGCTACGAACCCGGCGACGCGAGTTCGATTCCCGCTCACGGCCAACACCGGTGACGATTGACGATTATCTGAGCCGGTCCTGGGCCTCCCCCTAGGTCTACTCAGCCTCAAATGAGTACCTGGTGCGGTGTGTAAACATCGCCACTGGGGAGACAAAGGCGGCCGGGCGTGGTGCTGGCCACCCACCCCCTCGTGTGCCGTTCCGGCCTTCAAAGGTGCTCGCAAACAGCACTTGCCCCAACAGTCTGTAAAGGCTACACGGGGGCCTTTGTTTGTTTGTTTGTATACATGTTGAACTTCTTTCGCACCGTACCTACGTAGCCAACCATTCTCATCCGGGGGTAGCCGTGAGTGTTAAGAGTTGGTGTGACGATTATTATTTTTTTTAAAATAACAAATCCGAGATCACAGATATTCGCGTAACTTCACGTGCTGCGCGACCACGTGACAGTGTCTGACGCCTCCCCCCCGCCCCCCCCCCACATTGAAATGTGCGCATTTGTTAGCTGGTGTGTGTGGAACTTCTTTCGCACCGTACGTAACTTACCGTGCTAATCGGAGATGCGCGACGGGGCGTGGAGGGGGTGGGGGGGGGGAGTTGGCCAACAAACTAAACACAAAACGCAGTTTTACAGACGTGAGAAACACTGTGGTGTGTGACTAAAATGTAAATCTGTCGCGTCGGAGGCGATTTCCTCCATGGCTCCACATCCCCCACCAGGCCACCCACCCCCAGTGACCCCCCCCCCCCACGATCAGCGACTGGCCACCACCAAAAGACAAAGATCCCCCGTGTAGCCTCGACAGACCTTTGGAGCACCTATGGAGGCTGGCACGGCACACGAAGGGTCCGGTGGCCAGCACCACGCCTGGCCGCCTTTGTCTCCCCAGTGGCGATGTTTTGCACACCGCACCAGGTACTCATTGGAGGCTGAGTCGACCTATGGAGAGGCCCCAGACAGGTTCCGATAATCGTCACCGATGGTGGCCGTGAGAAGGAATCGAACTCGGGTCCCACTGGTTCGTAACGCAGCGCGCTAACCGCTGCGCCACCGCTCCCTACTCCCCCACCCCCCCGGGTCCGCCACCGGCCACCACCATCACCACCATCACCACCACCATCACCACCACCATCACCGCCACCACCACCACCACCATCACCACCACCACCATCACCACCACCATCACCATCAACACCACCACCATCACCGCCACCACCATCACCACCACCATCACCACCACCACCATCACCACCACCATCACCACCACCATCACCGCCACCACCATCACCACCACCACCACCACCATCACCACCACCATCACCATCACCACCACCACCATCACCGCCATCACCACCACCACCACCATCACCACCACCATCACCACCACCATCACCACCACCATCACCACCATCACCACCACCATCACCACCACCACCATCATCACCACCACCACCACCATCACCATCACCACCATCACCACCACCATCACCACCACCATCATCACCACCACCACCACCATCACCACCATCACCATCACCACCACCACCACGAGCAGCACAAACTTGCCCAAGGGAACGGCCACTGCTGCGCCCGTTTGATAACATCCCCGTGGGTCACTATCGACCCTGCGGGGTCTGAGGGTTGCGTGTCCCGAGTCACGCCACGCGCCGCACCCACGCGCACCCGCTACTAACCACTGAGACACCACCACCACCACCAACCACCACAACCACCACCACCACCAACCACCACCAAGCAGCAGGGCACGCCCGGCACCCGCTCACAAAGACAAAGGGTCCCCCAATCCGCCTCCCTCCCGTCGAGCGGACCTTTCAGAGCCGATATACTTAGGTTTTTTTCGGTAAAGTCAAGTAGGTAAAAATTTAAAATTAATAAAAGTAAAATAAAAATAAAATAAAAATCACGACGTTTCGGAGGCAACACAAGCTTCCGTCTTCAGGTGGAACCGGAATTGGAATTTTACTGGAATTTTAATTTTAATTTTTTACCTACGTGACTTTACCGAAAAAAACTTAAGAATATGAATCCTTGCAGTCACGAAAGCTTCAAATCTAGAATTTCAGAGCCGAGTGCTCTCAAGATTGACGACTCGTTTGCTTTGCAAGCTGCTTGCTGGGTTCGGCTGGTTGTCCTTCTCTCGACGCGCCTACGATTAGCACGGAGCCAACCGTACGTTGGAGGCATGCGGTGCGAAAGAAGTTCAGCAAAGGGTACATGCAGAGCGGGTTAGCGCCGAATGAAGGCTGACACCACACCCCGGACCCGCCTTTGTCTCCAAACTGGCGATGTTGTTTACGCGCAGAGAACTTCATTTTGGGGAGGTCCAACACCGGTTCGGATGATAATCCTCACCCGCGTTGGTTGGGCCGTGAGCGGGAATCGAACTCGGGTGTCCGGGTTCGTAACGCAGCGCGCTAACCTCTACACTACCGCTCCTCACATAACACACACACACCACCACACACACACACACACCACCACAAACACACCACACACACCACACACACACACACCACCACACACATACCACCACACAAACACCACCACACACACACCATCACACACCACCACACACACCACACCCACCACACACACACACCACACACACACCACCACACAAACACCACCACACACACACCATCACACACCAACACACACACCACACCCACCACACACACACCACCACACACACACCACCACACACAAAGATAAACATAAAGATCCCCGTATAGCCTTAACAGACTATAGGGGCAAGTGCTGTTAGCGAGCACCTATGAAGGCCGGAACGGTACACGAGGGGGTGGGTGGCCAGCACCACGCCCGACCGCCTTTGTCTCCCCAGTGGCGATGTTTACGCACCACACCAGGTACTCATTTCACACACACCACCAACAACAACACGCGCAGTTCCTGGTCGTTGTTGTTGTCGTTTGCGGAGAATGATTACGAGTCAAAAGTCAGGATTAGAATCTTTATTTAGACTGGAGAAATCCGATGAGCTATGAAGCTTTTTGCAAGATAGAGACACGGGAAAGCAAGTCGCGGACATATATAGACACAATGTTCGATCAATTACACTGGTCAACAAAAAAAAAAAATTCTGGCCTGGACTTTTGCAGCTGTTTTAGACTAATTTCAGGGTGCCGATTCCAAATCTGATCTCAGATTTGCTCTATCACATCATTTTTATGCTATCGGCATACCCCATTTTCATTGATTTTACCCGAAATTAACTCTGTCACTTATGATTGCAAGTTGTTGCGAGTCAGTGGCTGCTTTAGTGTTAAAATATAGTGCTGTGTTTTTAGGATAGTGTGTTTATAATATAATTTTATGTAGATATCCACATTTATTTAATATTTTTCTTCTGCAGTTTTTATTGAAAAGGCAATATTTCATATCTCAAAAACCTGATGTGATAGACAAAAACTGACGCCAGATTTGGAATCAGCACCCCAAAATTACCTTAAGAACCGTTGGAATACCTTGTGCCAGAAAAAAAGTTTGTTGACCAGTGTTATAGCAGCGCAAATAGCACAAGTTGCGTTCATTCACTGCCTACAGGACCGAGTGCCCGACGCAACCTCTCGAACCTCGCTCCGCGCCGTTGCCCGAACCACGTGGAGATCTCTCCACAGCTCTGCCCAGGAGTTACTCTCGACACCGAGAGAGTCACGAACGCGATCGCCCGCAGGATGTTTCTCTGTTTTATCGCCCCCTCCACCACCTGGAACGCCACCCCCCGCCCCCCCTCCCGACTCTTTACCCGCCTTTAAGCGCTATATTTCGATTTAAAGCTTTCGTGACTGCAGGGATTCATCTTCTTGGTTCTTTCGGTAAAGTCACGTAGAAGGGAAATAATAAAATAATAAAAATAAAACACAATAAGATAAAAAAATAAAGTCACGTAGGAGGGAACTAATAAAATAATTAAAATTAAACTAAATAATAAAATAATTCTCACGACGTTTCGGCCACAACGCAAGCAGCCGTCCTCAGGTGAAGAACAGGTCTTGTCGGGAAGAGGCTGTCTTTCCGACAGACCTGTTGTCTTTCCGACAGACCTGTTCTTCACCTGAGGACGGCTGCTTGCGTTGTGGCCGAAACGTCGTGAGAATTATTTTATTATGTTTTATTTTTATTATTTTATTATTTCCCTTCTACGTGACTTTACCGAAAGAACCAAGAAGATGTAAGCGCTATCTCAAAACACAACAATTTTTTTTTCATCTTTTGCCTTTTACTTGAGAGGATGTCTCTGAGCTGGGCTCCAGGCCTCAGGGTGGCTGCTGTCGGGCGAGTGAAGTTGTTGCGTGTTAGAAATGATCAGCATCATTGTTATTTCTTGACGTAAAGCTTTCGCGACTGCTGGAATTCATTTTACTTGGATCTTTCGGTGAAGCCATGTCGATTGAAAATAATTATAAAAATAATAACAATATCACGACGTTTCGATCGCAACACAAGCAATCATCATCAGGTGAAAACATATTTTTTTCCTGCCTCAGCAACTCTTCCGCTATATATATTTTTCGTGATATTGTTATTTTTTTCTTTTTTTTCTATCTTTACCGAAAGACCCAAAGAATCATTGTTATTGCTGTTCCAAATGCAAGCTTGGGGCAAGGCAGCAAAAATAACTACAACAACTGTCCCAGACCACAGCGAGACAACAACAACAACAGCCCAGAGTCCCTCGTTCAAATTGGACGTCATTTTATTCCACACGCTGCCACCGGAGTGGTATACAGCAGAGGTGGGACAAAGTCATTGTTATGCAAGTCCAAGTCGAGTCGCAAGTCATCAAATTCATGACTCGAGTCTGACTCGAGTCCAAGTCACATGACTCGAGTCCACATCTCATAGGTGGGACAAAGTCATTGTTATGCAAGTCCAAGTCGAGTCGCAAGTCATCAAATTCATGACTCGAGTCTGACTCGAGTCCAAGTCACATGACTCGAGTCCACATCTCATAGGTGGGACAAAGTCATTGTTATGCAAGTCCAAGTCGAGTCGCAAGTCATCAAATTCATGACTCGAGTCTGACTCGAGTCCAAGTCACATGACTCGAGTCCACACCTCTGGTATACAGCGTACACCGCGACACTAAACTACGTTTGAACATTCTGTGTCCTAAGCGTTCGATTTGTCACCGTCACAATCCTGGTGCTCGTGACGGCGATAGGGCCGCGGCTGCTGATTGGTCCATGACGGGTGGCGTCACGTGCCTCTATCTCGCACACAATCATTAACATGGCGTCTGTTTGATACAACAAAACACGTACACACTATCTATCGACGGACAAACACGCATTACAGAACGTTGGGCTATCGCTTAACACGTAGCAGGCTTTCGCGACCAATGTCATCCATGATAGAGTTGTTTTTTGGGTTAGATCGCACGTTCTGTGTACGTAACAACCCTTATGAAAAGGCTGTGTCGGGTGGTGGCGGGTTTAACGATACATTTAAATATTTACGCGATCTAACTAAAAAAAATCTTATGGGCTATCGCTGTTAGCGAGCATCTATCATTAAGGCCAACAGGGTGGCAGTGTGGCCACACCCACGCCCGGCCGCCTGTGTCTCCCCCACTACCTGGCGATTATACTACACGTGGCACAGGGTACTCACTTAAGGCTGAGTCGACCTGCCTACTTACCTGCCGATGAGGAGGTGCAGAACCCATTGGGATATCTCCGCCAGTGATGTTGGCTGTGAGCTGGAATCGTGATGAGGTCGTGCGAGTTCTAACCGCAGTGCTACGTAACCAACCGCCGCTCTCCACGCACAGCACGGGTCACGTGAAAGCTAAACTCAGTGACGTCACAAATCAGACAAAATGGACGCTCACTGCACGTGGTGTGCGTAGTGGCGTAGTGACGACATTATCAGCTCAATATTTGATGTTTCTCGGGTGGTTGCCCCCGGGCTATTCTATACCGCGGCTCCGCTTGCCCTCACCACATCGCCGTTGCGCTCACGGTCTCGAACATTTAACGCTGTAGCGGTGCTCCGGCTTGAGGCGTGTCTAATGAAACGTATCCCATAAACAAAGTTCTGCATCCAACGTTAATTTTTTTACTCACGTTACTCTCACTCGATAGCAAATTGTTTTCAAAGGAAAAAATGTTTTCGCAAAGAAAAAATGTAAACCGCTTTTTCAATAATCGTCGTCTTATTTTACACTGACGTCGAAAACCAAGGGGGCCCCGACTCGTAGCTTTGGCCACCATGGGTGAAGGCCCAAGCACCTCCTGCCCCCCCCCCCCTAGTTTACGCTAGTTATGCTAGTTCACGCTAGTTATGCTAGTTGCGCTAGTTACCGCTAATCGGTGTGCGTCAAGAGCTGGCGAATGTTGCATTCACGTCGCACTGCGGGGGGCAGGCGAATTCACTCCGTTCGCTGACGAATCGATGTTGTCAGCACTCCCTCTTCGTAGAGTGTTTCTATTCGCGAGACTTTGTGAAGTGACATTTCACGGTAGAATTATGATTCTCAATCTGCTCTCCTTTTGCGAGTTAAACGATCAACCGTCCTCTTCGTCATTTGTGCGCGGGTCCAACAATTGTGAACGTTTCGATTTTTCTGAAAATAATTGTTGAATTCGCAAGAAAATCGACTAATATATACAAAAACAAAGATCCCCCGTATAGCCTTAACAGACTGTTGGGACAAGTGCTGTTAGCGAGTAGCACCTATGAAGGCCGGCACAGCAGACGATGGGGGTGGATGGCCAGAACCACGCCCGGCCGCCTTTGTCTCCCTAGTGGCGATGTATACACACTGCACCAGGTATTCATTTGAGGCTGAGTCGATCTAGGGGAGGCCCAGGACCGGTTCAGATCATCGCCACTGGTGTTGGCCGTAAGCTGGAATCAAACTCGGGTCGCCAGGTTCGTAATGCAGCGCGCTAATCACTACACTACAGCTCCGCACTAATATATATACACACACACGTGTAACCACTACACTACCGCTCCCCACTAATATATACACACACACACACACGTGTACTATTCGTGTGTGTGTGTAGCCAACCCTACTAATAGGAGGTGCGGGGGAATGACAACAAGCTAAACACAAAAAGCAGTGTCTAAACAAACGTTTCCAATCCAGATGATTTAAAATTGCGTAGCTCCATTGGCTTCCCAATATCGGAAAGAAGAGAGTTCCAGACGGGCCACAGAAGCGCATCCGAATGCACGGGATGCAGTGCGCGAGTCGATGGCTAGACATACCCTGTCACTCTCGTGGTAGTGCCTTACGCCACTGAATTTTTATCCGTCCAAAGCCAGACTATAGCAGCGTTCGAGAAACTATTGAGCGAGAAAATTGATTATTTGTAAACGAGCCAGAGGCTCGGTGTGATTACAGAGAGTGTCAGTCTTTGCCGATAACATCTGCCAGTTCGCCAGCATCGATTCAGTTCACCAGCGGTGGCGAGGATATGTTAACTACCTCGCCTGGTGTACAGGAGGGCGTGGGTTCGATCCTGACCCTGAAGATGCCTGCTGTGTATGTTGAGTCTGCGTTTGTCTCATCATCATCACGGTGGCTAGGAGATGTTAACTACCTCGCCTGGTGTACAGGAGGGCGTGGGTTCGATCCTGACCCTGAAGATGCCTGCTGTGTATGTTGAGTCTGCGTTTGTCTCATCATCATCACGGTGGCTAGGAGATGTTAACTACCTCGCCTGGTATACAGGAGGGCGTGGGTTCGATCCTGACCCTGAAGATGCCTGCTGTGTATGTTGAGTCTGCGTTTGTCTCATCATCATCACGGTGGCTAGGAGATGTTAACTACCTCGCCTGGTATACAGGAGGTCGTGGGTTCGATCCCGACCCTGACGCCTGCTGCTGTACATTAGGAGTTTGCGTGTTTCTCTCCCCGTGGTCGCGTGGATTTTCTCCGGCTCCTCCGGTTTAGAATCACACGTTTGGAGTATTTGAGCGCCTATGAATGTCCACGTGATGACAAGCCACTTCGTTGAGCTATCATTTGGGATAGCCGGGTTCGCTTCCGATAAAAAAAACAGAGCTATGTAGCTCCGTGGGGCAGAGGTCGCTAACGGGTTTTGATTCCTTACCCGTACCCGTACCCGGCCGCACCAGGGTCGCAAACGGGTACCCGTACCCGGCCGTAACCGTACCCTACCCGTACCCAGCCGGGTCAACCCACCCGCGCCTGCAACATGGCTTCATCCCAGAGGTCGCAATCAGGTACCCGATACCCGTACCCTACCCGTACCCGTACCCAGCCGGGTACGGGTAAGGTACGGGTATCGGGTACCTGATTGCGACCTCTGGGATGAAGCCATGTTGCAGGCGCGGGTGGGTTGATTCTAGGAACTTGAATTGTGAGAAGAGACAAGACGTTGGGAAATGAGTGACAAACGGTAACTCACCAGTGACTCACGGCCTACCCGTACCCGTACCCGGTCGCACCAGGGTCGCAAACGGGTACCCGTACCCGGCCGGGTACGGGTAGCCGGGTATCGGGTAGGGTACGGGTATCGGGTACCCAGTTGCGACCTCTGCGGTGGGGCCTCACCTGGTAAAATAAACAAATAAAATGTGTTGTAATAGTTTGAGATCGGTGACAACCCCGTTACCAATAGTGCTGGCCTGGACTTTTGCAGCTGTTTTAGACTAATTTCAGGGTGCCGATTCCAAATCTGATCTCAGATTTGCTCTATCACATCTCATTTTTATGCTATCGGCATACCCCATTTTCATTGACTTTACCCGAAATTAACTCTGTCACTTATGATTGCAAGTTGTTGCGAGTCAGTGACTGCTTTAGTGTTAAACCATGGTGCTGTTTTTTTAGGATAGCGTGTTTATAATATCATTTTATGTAGATATCCACATTTATTTAATATTTTTCTTCTGCAGTTTTTATTGAAAATACAATATTTGATATCTCAAAAACCTGATGTGATAGACAAAAACTGATGCCAGATTTGGAATCAGCACCCCAAACTTACCTTAACACCGTTGGAATATCTTATGCCAAAGTGTTGACCATTGTAGTACACGCGACCCAGCGGATGGGGGCGCTCACAACTCGCCTTGTAACGTCCGTTGAACGTTGCCAGGCGAACGTCTCCTTTCCCCTCCCTCTCTGCTCGATCATGTTGCGTGTTGGGTGCACACGGTGGTCCAAATCAGTCAGCATTCTCATAAAGAGAGAGAGAGAAACAAAAAATGCAAGCAAATTATTACGTATTCCTCCTGTGTCGTATGGCGTTTGGAGTGGAAAAAAACCAAAAGCATCAGCAGCCTACAATTTATATTTTTTTGTATTTAATGTTTAGACATTCCACGGCAGTATTGCTGAGTGGAGTAGTCCTCTGGTTCGATCGCCCTGCGCGGCACTTGCAAGATATACTGTTCGCGTGGACTGTACAAATGTGGACATAGTCCCCATCGGTGAGCTCCTTCCGACTTGGCGAGGCTGCGTTGGCTGGGCAATGTAGCCCGCGTGCCCAGCCACCGCATGACTAAACAGCTTTTGTTCGGCTGGATAGAGGGGGCTAGACGGGCGCGACACGGGCTAGAGAAGAGATGGAGTGATGTGGTACAGGAGGACGTGGAGCTGAGTGGGCTTGCCGATGACCGGTACCAGCGATGTCAAGATCGGCCTCTGTGGTGGAGGAGGCTCGTGAAGGACGCTGCTGCTGGGTAGTTGGAGGCAGTCGCCCTCCACCAACAACGGATGGCGGAGGAGCGACGCTCACAACAACGAGCGGAGCGCCAGGCAGATAAAATATAGCAAGTTGGCACAGTAGGGGGCACAGGTGGTAACATCTGTCAGTCATCTTAGTTAACCCATGGCACCGGGGTCTGTTCCGTGACCTCTTGTCAACACTTCACGTGGCCTCAAAGTGCACCTAGCCTGGCACAAGCGTCGTGGTGACATCATCGCCACTTAGTGGCGAATGGTGGCTATTGTTGTTATGCTGTACGTAACAAAGTCAAAGATCCCCCGTATAGCCTTAACTGACTTTAGGGGCAAGTGCTCTCAGCGAGAAAACGTATGAAGGCCGGCACGGCACACACACACACACGATGGCTAAGTACCTCACCCGGCCGCCTTTGTCTTCCCAGTCCTGGTGATTAAACATCAGGTACTTATTTAAGGCTGAGTCGACCTAGAGGAGCCCCAGGACCGGTTCAAATATTCGCCACTGTTGCTGATCGAGAGCGGGAATTAAACTCGGGAGCCCGGGTTCGTTACGAAGTGCGCTAACCACTGCGCCACCGCTCCCCTCTGTATGCGTACATTATGTATTTATGCATACAAACGTAAGGAGATGAACATACACATGTGCACATTTAGTACCGACATACATAGACGTATATAAATACAGATATAACACGAACATATGAATACCGTTGCTACGTACCGATGATAAATATTTACGTGTATATATATGCAGGCATTCCGAGATAGATTGACTATAACGCAGCCTACGCGAATCACACAATCATCCATAAATAATCTTTCGACATGTGCACGTTCTTTGCACGATTCATCGTGAGCGGCCCTTCGAGGCGAATGGCGTTCACCGATCAAACGGGAGCCGATTTTCCTCCCGAGTCAAATCGACGCGATCGCTTTGAATCCGACTCCCGCTGCTGATGCTGATGAGCAACTGAATGTCGAAACCGGTCCCTGCCGCGTAGCTGATGGGGATGTGTAAAATGTACGTCTGTTTTTTTGTTTACGCGGAGGGACAGCGATTGGGTGCGGTGGAGATATAAACACAGCGTCGGCTTATCTACTCGGCTCCAGTCTCGATAATCTGCAAGGCAATGGGCGTGGGGGGACTGCGTGTGCACGCGGCTCGCGCTCAGACGATCTACGCACGCATTGCACGACAGAGCTGAACGCCATCGAGAGTGTGTGTGTGTTGTGTGTTGTCTGTGTGTGTGTGTGTTGTCTGTGTGTGTGTGTGTGTTATGTGTTGTCTGTGTGTGTGTGATGTGTGTGTGTGTGATGTCTGTGTGTGTGTTGTCTGTGTGTGTTATGTGTATGTGTGTTTTTTGTGTGTTATGTGCGTGTGTGTGTTGTGTGTGTTATGTGTGTTATGTGTTTGTGTTATGTGTGTGGTATGTGTGTTATGTGTGTGTGTGTTATATGTGTGTGTATGTGTGTCTGTTTGTGTGTATGTGTGTTATGTGTGTTGTGTGTGTGTGTTATATGTGTGTGTTATGTGTGTATGTGTGTTATCTGTGTGTTATGTGCGTGTGTGTGTATGTGTGTGTTATGTGTGTATGTTATGTATGTGTGTGTGTTATGTGTGTGTATGTGTGTATGTGTGTGTGTGTGTATGTGTGTATGTGTGTGTATCTGTGTATGTGTGTGTATGTGTGTATGTGTGTGTATGTGTGTGTATGTGTGATGTGTGTTTAATGGAGCGGTGGCGCATCGGTTGGCGCACTGCGCTACCGAGTCCGCGTTCGATTGCCGCTCGTGACCCAACATCAGCGGCCAATATCCGATTCGGTCCTGGGGCTCCACTAGGTCGACTCAGCCTCAAATGAGTACCTGATGCGGTGTGTAAACATCGCCAGTCGGGAGACAAAGGCGGCCGGGCGTGGTGTTGGCCACCCACCCCCCTCGTGTGCCGTGTCGGCATCCATAGGTACGGCACTTGCCCCGACAGTCTGTTCAGGCTATACAGGGGGAGCTTTATATTTGTCTAGATGTGTACCTCCATACTTGGAACAGGGTGTGTGTGTGTAAATATTTGTCGTTGTGTGTGTATATACGTGCGTGTGTGTCCGAGCTGCTCGTGTATTGTGTCCGTAAATATGTGTGTGTGTATTGTGCGTGAATTGTGTGTGCATACGTGTGTGTGTGTGTGTTCGATAGTGGGGAGCGGTAGTGCAGCGGTTAGCGCGCTGCGCTATGAACCCAGCGACACGGGTTCGATTCCCGCTCACGGCCAACACCAGTGACGATTATCTGAAACGGACCCGGGCCTCCCCTAGGTCGACTCAACCTCAAATGAGTACCTGGTGCGGTGTGTAAACATCGCCACTAGGGAGACAAAGGCGGTCGGGCGTGGTGCTGGCCACCCAACCCCCTCGTGTGCCGTTCCGGCCTTCATAGGTGCTCGCTAACAGCACTTGCCCCTACAGTGTGTTAAGGCTATACGGGGGATCTTTGTGTGTTCGATACACCGCACGCACATGTGTTTGTGTACAGTTTATGTATTGTGTAGGTCGACTCAACCTCAAATGCGTACCTGGTTGCGACGTGTAAACATCGCCACTAGGGAAACAAAGGCGGTCGGGCGTGGTGCTGGCCTTTCTTCATAGGTGCTCGCTAACAGCACTTGCCCCGACAGTCCGTAACAGGCTTTACGGGGGATCTTTGTATGTGCTGCTTGTGTTGTATATGTGTGTGCATGTCATCGTGTATATCTATGCTCTATTGCATATGCATCGTACACAATGCTAATACTTATTTAGCTGCAAAGACAAAGATAACCGGTATAGCCTTTAGCGGACTGTTGGGGCAAGTGCTGTTCGCGAGTCGGCCCTATGAAGGCCGCCACGATGGGGCTATGTGGGTGGCCAGCACCACGCCCGGCCGCATTTGTCACCCAATTGCTGGTGTTTACGACAAACCACTAAAAACCTCTCTATTTTTATATTTTAGCAGCTAACCCCCACACCGATCTATTCAGCTCTTTTTCAATCACAACTGATAGCTCAACGGAGTGGGCTCATCATCATCATCGTGTGGAAATGTATAGCAGCCAAAATTACTCTAAACGCGTAAATGATGTTGATACTAAATGTGGCGGGGGGGGGAGCCGGAGGACCCGGAGAAAAATCCACGCGACCACGTGGAGAGAGACACGCAAACTCCACATACACTGCATTAGGCATCGTGAGGGTCTGGATCGAGCCCACGACCTCCTGTATACCAGGCGAGGTAATGCATTTAAGGTTGAGTCGACCTAGGGAGAGACCCATGACCGGTTCAGATAATCGTCGGGGATGTTGGCCGTGAACCGGACCCGAACTCGGGTGGGCGGGTTCGTAGCGCAGTGAACTAACCCACACACACAGCACGATTGACTACGTAGAGAAGTCCAACAGACACACGCATATCTCAAACTCTTGCCGTCCGCATAACACAGGGCAGCGTGAATTACAACTACCGTAATATCTGCATCATAAGACGCACTTGATGTTTTTGTCACCCACAAATGCATGATGACAATACGCTGCGTGAATGGATTGACACGTGTATTCAATCGCCACCGACGTGTTACGGATGACCATCATCTAAATGTATGTTTTTTTGAAGCGCACGCGGTGTCACTCGCGAATTCACGTGTCGACTTAATTTTCCGCGCTTTGTCAATCCACCGCTGGATGAATGCCCCTCTCCAAGCTGACAATTGGCACTCGCAGAGCTGGTAAAGTGTTGTTCCGACCACACTTGCGTCACCACTCCCGGACTCTCCGTACGAATCGCACTGCCCCGCACATGCCGCTGTGCTTTCACAAACATCGCCGCATACTCTCTCTCTCGCTCTCTCTCCTGGTCGTGTGTTACCGTATTCTCCTAGATCACAAGACGCTCTCGCATGCCGCGGATTTAAATGCGGGGTGCGTCTCGTGATCTGCTGTGTCTAGATGCCTAAGCTGTGGGGAGCGGTGGTGCAGCGGTTAGCGCGCTTGCTACGCTGCAAACCCAGCCGCGCGGGTTCGATTCGAGCTCACGGCCAACACCAGTGACGATTGTCTGAATTGGGCCTGGGCCTCCCCTAGGTCGACTCGGCCTCAAATAAGTACCTGGTGCGGTGTGGTGCTGGCCACCCACCCCCTCGTGTCGGCACCCACGTGGGCTCGCTAACTGCACTTGTCCCAACAGTCTGTTCAGACTATACGGGGGAGTTTTACCTTTGTCTAGATGTGTACCGCTATAGCAGCATTGACACAGAGGACGCGTTTTGTTTCTCGTACAGACCTTTGACCCCCGAATCGTTGCTGGATGATGCACGTAACGTGAATGCAATAACGTCCATCCCTCTAGGCGATCCACTGCTGGATGGATGAAGGTTCGATTCCCCTCTTCTCATTGTTGACCACAGCGCTGGACACAGCAGAGTAAGACGAACACAATTAATTGGAAGAAAAAATGAACCGAGATGATGATGATGATAATAACACAATAATTCCTAATAATCATAATAACCGACACGTTCTCTCACAAGGACCTGTTTTTTTGTATTTTTTTTTATCCGCCACTTGTAATAGCGGCTTATGCCCCTCTAAAGGGCCACTTGTAGAATACAATGGAGGCAATGGACGCGCCACAATTACCTTGCTGACAGATGCGCGGTAGACTTTGAGCTTCCACCCACACTCCCCCCCACCCACACTCCCCCCACCCACACTCCCCCCCACCCACACTCCCCCCCACCTACACTCCCCCCCCACCCACACTCCCCCCCACCCACGCTCCCCCCCACCCACACTCCCCCCCACCCACACTCCCCTCCACCCACACGCCTTGCCACCAACACTCCCCCCCACCCACACTCCCCCCCACCCACACTCCCCTCCACCCACACGCCTTGCCACCCACACTCCCCCCCACCCACACTCCCCCCCACCCACACTCCCCCCCCCACCCACACTCCCCTCCACCCACACTCCCCCCCACCCACACTCCCCCCCACCCACACTCCCCCCCACCCACACTCCCCCCCACCCACACTCCCCTCCACCCACACTCCCCCCCACCCACACTCCCCCCCACCCACACTCCCCCCCACCCACACGCCTTGCCACCCACAAGCCTTGCCACCCACACTCCCCCCCACCCACACTCCCCCCCACCCACACTCCCCCCACCCACACTCCCCCCCACCCACACTCCCCCCCACCCACACTCCCCCCCACCCACGCTCCCCCCCACCCACACTCCCCCCCACCCACACTCCCCTCCACCAACACTCCCCTCCACCCACACTCCCCCCCACCCACACTCCCCCCCACCCACACTCCCCCCCACCCACGCTCCCCCCCACCCACACTCCCCCCCACCCACACTCCCCCCCACCCACACTCCACCCACACTCCCCTCCGCCCACACTCCCCTCCGCCCACACTCCACCCACACTCCCCCCCACCCACACTCCACCCACACTCCCCTCCACCTACGCTCCCCCCACCCACGCTCCCCCCCACCCACGCTCCCCCCCACCCACGCTCCCTCCCACCCACGCTCCCCCCCACCCACGCTCCCCTCCACCCACGCTCCCCCCCACCCACGCTCCCCCCCACCCACGCTCCCCCCCACCCACGCCCCCCCCCCCACCCACGCCCCCCTCCACCCACGCTCCCCCCCACCCACGCCCCCCTCCACCCACGCCCCCCTCCACCCACGCTCCCCCCCCACCCACGCTCCCCTCCACCCACACTCCCCCCCACCCACGCCCCCCTCCACCCACGCTCCCCCCCACCCACGCCCCCCTCCACCCACGCTCCCCCCCACCCACGCCCCCCTCCACCCACGCCCCCCCTCCACCCACGCTCCCCCCCACCCACGCCCCCCTCCACCCACGCCCCCCTCCACCCACGCTCCCCCCCACCCACGCCCCCCTCCACCCACGCTACCCCCCACCCACGCCCCCCTCCACCCACGCTCCCCTCCACCCACACTCCCCCCCACCCACGCCCCCCTCCACCCACGCCCCCCTTCACCCACGCTCCCCCCCACCCACGCCCCCCTCCACCCACGCTCCCCCCCACCCACGCCCCCCTCCACCCACACTCCCCCCCACCCACGCCCCCCTCCACCCACGCTCCCCTCCATCCACACTCCCCCCCACCCACGCCCCCCTCCACCCACGCTCCCCCCCACCCACGCCCCCCTCCACCCACGCTCCCCTCCACCCACACTCCCCCCCACCCACGCCCCCCTCCACCCACGCCCCCCTCCACCCACGCTCCCCCCCACCCACGCCCCCCTCCACCCACGCTCCCCCCCACCCACGCCCCCCTCCACCCACGCTCCCCCCCACCCACGCCCCCCTCCACCCACGCTCCCCTCCACCCACGCTCCCCCCCACCCACGCCCCCCCCCACCCACGCTCCCCCCCACCCACGCCCCCCTCCACCCACACTCCCCCCCACCCACGCCCCCCTCCACCCACGCTCCCCTCCACCCACACTCCCCCCCACCCACGCCCCCCTCCACCCACGCTCCCCCCCACCCACGCCCCCCTCCACCCACGCTCCCCTCCACCCACACTCCCCCCCACCCACGCCCCCCTCCACCCACGCCCCCCTCCACCCACGCTCCCCCCCACCCACGCCCCCCTCCACCCACGCTCCCCCCCACCCACGCCCCCCTCCACCCACGCTCCCCTCCACCCACGCTCCCCCCCACCCACGCCCCCCCCCCACCCACGCTCCCCCCCACCCACGCCCCCCTCCACCCACGCTCCCCTCCACCCACACTCCCCTCCACCCACACTCCCCCCCACCCACACTCCCCCCCACCCACACTCCCCCCCACCCACACTCTCCTCCACCCACGCTCCCCCCCACCCACACTCCCACCCACCCACGCCCCCCTCCACCCACGCTCCCCCCACCCACACTCCCCTCCACCCACGCTCCCCCCCACCCACGCTCCCCTCCACCCACACTCCCCTCCACCCACACTCCCCTCCACCCACGCTCCCCCCACCCACGCTCCCCCCCACCCACACTCCCCTCCACCCACGCCCCCCTCCACCCACGCTCCCCCCCACCCACGCCCCCCTCCACCCACGCTCCCCCCCACCCACGCTCCCCTCCACCCACGCTCCCCTCCACCCACACTCCCCTCCACCCACACTCCACCCACACTCCACCTACACTCCCCTCCACCCACACTCCACCCACACTCCCCCCCACCCACACTCCACCCACACTCCCCCCCACCCACCTGAATCATGGGCCATCCACGGCTGGCTCAGTGCATCCCCCCACCCCCCCAAACCCGCCGGGCCGCCGCTACCATTTCACGATCCCGAGATTGTATTACTAATTATCATCATCGATCATCATCGATTTTCATCATCCATCTTCATCGATCATCATCAATCATAGTCATCATCCACCGAGCGAGCATCTTGCACGTGGGTTGATTCAGCACTCCACCTTCTCCACCTCCTCCTTCACCTCCTCCTCCACCGCCACCTCCACCACCACCTCCTCCACCACCTCCACAACCTCCTCCACCGCCACCTCCACCACCACCTTCACCACCTTCTCCACCACCACCTCCAACACCTCCTCCTCCACCACCTCCTCCACCACCTTCTCTACCACCTCCTCCACCTTCTCTTCCACCACCTTCACCACCTCCTCCACCACCACCTCCTCCACCTCCACCACCTCCTCCACCACCTTCTCTACCACCTCCTCCACCTTCTCTTCCACCACCTCCACCACCTCCACCACCTTCTCCTCCACCACCTCCTCCACCACCACCACGTGGGCTTTCGCGACCAACACGTCTCATCATCATCATTATTAATTTCGCGACCATATTCTCAGGTGAACGTGATCCATTGTAAACTTATAGGAGGACTACATTAACCCTCCCTCTGGTCTTCGCAGCTGATAGGCTCCCAGTGATGACGTCACCTGTACTCCTCTATTTAAGGCCGGAAACAGGAGGACGACTTGGTCACTCTTCTGGCTATCGCCTGACGAAGCTGGTGGTTGTTGTTGTTGTTGTCACCAGCGACACGTCATGGTGCTCAAAACCGGTGCGCTGGAGTCGTAACTCACTGGCACGTTCTGTTTACGCGACGAACTTTACTCCAGTAATTGGCTGTGTCGGGTGGTGGCGGGTTCAACGACACAGTTTTATTGAGGCGACCTAACCCAAATCAGCAACGGCGTTATCATGGATCCCACGCACGTGTCTCCCCCCAACGCTTCTGCGCGCACCACCTTAAAGGGGTTTCCTGCGCACCCCACGATCTCAATGTCAATGCATCAGTCTCTGGACAAAGACAAAAACGAGCACCCCACAATTCTCGTTGTGCGATGTTGCGGTGATGTGGATGAACGTGTCCCGCCGAGGAAATGTGGAATTCCCGCTACTGCTGTTCTTTTTTTTTGCTGCTGCTGCTGCTGTTATATATATTTAAGATGGCTTTAACAGTGGAGTCGCGACCCTGGATTACGACAAATATTATAAATCGTTAATATTCTAAGTTATTAATAATATAAGTTATTATTTTGAGACGTTTTTTTTATTTTAGTAAAGGAGCGGTGGCGCAGTGGTTAGCTCGTCTTCGCGGTGGCGACTGATAGTCGAACCCATTGCCGGGGTTAGACCCCCTTCACCCTACAAACACGCACCCGCGTGGTGAAGTATGGTCAAACAACGCTCACGATCGACACGGCGTGGGAGGAGGGGAGGCCTTCATCCAGCAGTGGATAGATCAACGCGACACGAGCGCTGTCGTGCACAGCATTCGGCGTAGCGTGTACGTTGCGTTCATGAATGTACGGCACTACATGTGTATGGGGAGCGGTGGCGTAATGGTTAGCGCGCCGCGCTACGGACCCGACGACCCAGAGTTCCACTCCCGCTCACGTCCATCCACACCAGCGGTAGCGATTGTTTGAACCGGTCCTGGGTTTCCCCCTATGTCCACTCAGCCTCAAACGAGTACCTGGTGCGATGTGTGTGAACATCGCCACCGGGGAGACAAAGGCGGCCGGGCGTGCTGCTGGCCACCCACCCTCGTTGACAGCACTTGCCCCAAACGTCTATCAAGGCTACACGGGGGGTCTTTGCCTTTGCTGTATGTTTCTGGGAGAGCGTCTACGTGCGTGCGATCTGTGTGCACGTGCGTGTGTTTGTATATACCTGTGTGGATTTGCTGTGTGTACACACACACAGAGACAAATACAAATAGCCCCCGTCAAGCCTCAAAACTGTCGGGTTAAGTGCTGTTAGCACGGCACACGAGGGGTGGGTGGCCTCCAACCACGCTCGGCCGCCTTTGTCTCCCCTGGGTAGCGATGCAGTTCGTAGCTGCAGCGTAGCGCTCACCGCTACCACTCCCGCTCAGTATACACACAGAGACACACAGAGACACACACACAGAGACACACACAGACACACACACACACAGAGACACACACAGAGAAACACACACAGAGACACACACAGACACACACACACAGAGACACACACAGAGACACACAGAGACACACACACAGAGACACACACAGACACACACACAGAGACACGCACACAGAGACACACACAGAGACGCACAGAGACACAGACACACACAGAGACACACACAGAGCGCGCCAAACACACACCCAAATCTACCGGAATGGAAAAAAAACCCCACACACGCACACACAGAGACGTGAAGCCAACGAGAGAGGGAGGGAGCGAGCGAGCGAGGAGGAGGCGGAGGCGAATAACAAGAGAGGCCATGTGTAGTGTTTGACAGCGTTCGAGGGATCAGCCAATGAGCGTGCGATCCCAAAGCGAGGCGATGCCCGCGTGTGCAGGCAAAGCGCAGAGCGAGAAGTAGCGTGGCTGTGCGTGTCTGCGTCAGGGCCACACGGGAGATACACACACGGGAGATACACACGGGGGAGATACACACGGGGGAGATACACACGGGGGTGATACCCAGAGATACCCAACCAGAGAGACGCCGCAGAAGGGGGGTTCACGGGAAGACGTCGTGCAGGGTGGAGACTCCGAAAGTGAGCAGGGACATCACGAACCGGGGGGGGGGGGGGGTAGAACGAATAGGAGCGTGGACAGGGAGACGGGGAGACTTCTGTTGGGGATAGAGACGAGACAGGAGGAGACAGGAGGAGACAGGGGAGACAGGAGGAGACACGCGGAGACACGCGGAGACACGTGGAGACAAATTGCATCCTCGAGTTGCGGACTGTTGTTGTGTCGTCCCGCGGAGGAGGCTGCGTGCGAATGCGAGAGTGCAACTGGCAAGGTAAAAACAAGTTCCAGTTGATCTCTTTACAAAGGCAAAAGTGTTGTTGTTGTTGTGCCGGTTGGTTCTGTTGCGGCTGCTGTTGTTGTTGTTGTTGAGGTCTCTTGCACGCTCGCAGCACTTGCCCCGACTGCGTGTTGGGGGCTACGACTTTGTGTGCGCGTGGAGCGGTGGGCGTAGTGGTTAGCGCGTGCTGCGTTACGAACCCAGCGACAGCGCTTTTCGATATTTGAACCGGTGCTCGGTCTCCCCGTGGGTCGACTCAGCCGCATTTGAGTACCCGGTGCGTTACGTTAAGCATCAGTACGGTGGGGGGGGGGGAGAGAAACAAAGGCGGTCGGTTGCGGTGTTTGGAAAACTTAATGTGCAGTGCCGACCCTCATAGGTGCTGCGACTCGCTAACAGCACTTGCCCCAACAGACTGGGGGGGGGGAGGGGGGGGTTATCAGCAGCCCCCCACAGTCAACGGGGATAGTTTGTATTGCCGATTTGCACGCACAAAGCGCTTGGCTCAAACGAACCACAACTAACGTCGCTGATCTCGTCAAGGAGTTATACACCACCCTCACGTGAGCTCCAGAGGCTGAACCGTCGGACAAAGACGGCGGTGGCCACCGAGTCGTCGCGCGGCGCTTTCAGATGCGCTTCTGCGGCCGTCTGGAAAGCTCTTTTCTTTTTTTGGAGAGCCACTGGAGCTACGCGCTTTTGAATCTATGTTGAAAATTAATTTCTTTCGAGCAGCTTTTGTTGATGGGAGTTTCCTGTCCTGGCCCCGCACCTCCGATTAGCGCGGTTGGCTACGTACGGTGCAAAAGAAGCTCAACATACATACACACATGTGTATAAGTGTGTGTGTCTGTGTGTGTGCGCACAATGTGTGCATGCACGCATGCATATGCACGTGTGTATGTGTCTGTCTTTGTACGTGTGTGTGTATGTGTGTCTTTGTGCGTGTGTCTTTGTACGTGTGTGTTATTGTGTCTTTGTACGTGTAAGTATGTGTGTCTTTGTACGTGTGTGTGTGTCTTTGTACGTATGTGTGTGTGTATGTGTGTCTTTGTACGTGTGTGTATGTGTCTTTGTACGTGTGTATATGTATGTGTCTTTGTACGTGTGTATATGTATGTGTCTTTGTACGTGTGTATATGTATGTGTCTTTGTACGTGTGTATATATATGTGTCTTTGTACGTGTGTGTGTATGTGTCTTTGTACGTGTGTGTATGTCTTTGTACGTGTGTGTATGTATGTGTCTTTGTACGTGTGTGTATGTGTGTGTCTTTGTACGTGTATATGTATGTGTCTTTGTACGTGTGTGTATGTGTGTGTCTTTGTACGTGTATATGTATGTGTCTTTGTACGTGTGTGTATGTGTGTGTCTTTGTACGTGTATATGTATGTGTCTTTGTACGTGTGTGTATGTGTGTGTCTTTGTACGTGTGTGTATGTGTCTTTGTACGTGTGTGTATGTGTGTGTCTTTGTACGTGTATATGTATGTGTCTTTGTACGTGTGTGTATGTGTGTGTCTTTGTACGTGTATATGTATGTGTCTTTGTACGTGTGTGTATGTGTGTGTCTTTGTACGTGTATATGTGTGTATCTTTGTACGTGTGTGTATGTGTGTGTCTTTGTACGTGTGTGTATGTGTCTTTGTACGTGTGTGTATGTGTGTGTCTTTGTACGTGTATATGTATGTGTCTTTGTACGTGTGTGTATGTGTGTGTCTTTGTACGTGTATATGTATGTGTCTTTGTACGTGTGTGTATGTGTGTGTCTTTGTACGTGTATATGTATGTGTCTTTGTACGTGTGTGTATGTGTGTGTCTTTGTACGTGTATATGTGTGTGTCTTTGTACGTGTGTGTATGTGTGTGTCTTTGTACGTGTATATGTATGTGTCTTTGTACGTGTGTGTATGTGTGTGTCTTTGTACGTGTATATGTATGTGTCTTTGTACGTGTGTGTATGTGTGTGTCTTTGTACGTGTATATGTATGTGTCTTTGTACGTGTGTGTATGTGTGTGTCTTTGTACGTGTATATGTATGTGTCTTTGTACGTGTGTGTGTATGTGTCTTTGTACGTGTGTGTATGTGTCTTTGTGCGTGTGTGTATGTGTCTTTGTGCGTGTGTGTATATGTGTCTTTGTACGTGTGTGTATGTGTCTTTGTACGTGTGTGTATGTGTCTTTGTGCGTGTGTGTATGTGTCTTTGTGCGTGTGTGTATATGTGTCTTTGTGCGTGTGTGTGTGTGTGTCTTTGTACGTGTGTGTGTATGTGTCTTTGTGCGTGTGTGTATATGTGTCTTTGTACGTGTGTGTATATGTGTCTTTGTACGTGTGTGTATGTGTCTTTGTACGTGTGTGTATGTGTCTTTGTACGTGTGTGTATGTGTCTTTGTGCGTGTGTGTATGTGTCTTTGTACGTGTGTGTATGTGTCTTTGTGCGTGTGCGTGTGTGTATGTGTCTTTGTACGTGTGTGTATGTGTGTCTTTGTGTGTGTGTATGTGTGTCTTTGTACGTGTGTGTGTATATGTGTCTTTGTACGTGTGTGTGTATGTATGTGTCTGTACGTGTGTGTATGTGTCTTTGTACGTGTGTTTATATCGCCCGGCACTGATGTGGCGTGTAGACCTTAATAGGTGCTCGCAAACAGCACTTGCCCCAACATCTTATATATATATACACACGGTTACACGGGGTATGTGTCGTTATTTTGTTTATATATACTATACGTATGTGTGTACATAAGAATGTTTGTCACTGTATGTAGGTGGATTCCGCCTTAAACGAGTAGCTGGTGCGGTGTGTCAACATCGCCACTGGGGAGACAAAGGCGGCCGGGCGTGGTGCTGGCCACCCACCCCCTCGTGTGCCGTGGCGGCCTTCGTAGAAGCTCGTAAACTGCACTTGCCCCAACAGTCCGTGCGGGCGATCCGGGGGATCTTTATCTTTGTCTCGGCATGCTGTTTGTGTCATCTCCTGAGATATTTGACCGTACGACAACGACCGCCTGTCGTCACTAAGTGGCGGTGACGTTGCCACGACGCTTGTGCCAGGCTAGGTGCACCTTGAGGTGTATTTCAGCATGTCTCTGTACACACACTGCACACACACCACACACACCACACACACCACACACGCGTGCACACACACACGCATGACACACATCACACACACGTGTACACACACGTGCTGTGCATGCGAGTCCTGTTTCTATTGAATGAAGCACTCGATGATTACCGCTCCGCTCGCTTCTTCTCGTAAGTCGGGGGAGCGGTGGGCGCAGTGGTTAGCGCACTGCGCGCTTATTGGAACCCCTTGGTTGGATTCCCGTCTAACGTCAGTGTCGAGCGATGTCCGTGCCGGTCTCGTGCCTTCTCTACGTCGACTCGGCCCCGAAAATGAGTGCCCGGTACGGTGCGTGAACGCCATCAGCACCGGGGAGACAAAGGCGGCTGGGCGTGGTGTTGACTACCCCAGACGCGGACGTCGTGTTCGCATCTCCCACGGTGGCTGATTGCTCACGGCACTTGCCCCAACAGTCGGCCGAGGCTGTGTGGGTGACCTCTGTCTTTGTTTACATACAAGTACGCATGGCTAAGCGTGAGTCAGTCTCCCCCCTGTTCGCCTACTCAAGCAGCCGGCGATTTGTGCGAATAACCGAGATTGCGTTTAGGAAATTTAAATTATGAAACTCTTTAAACGATTAAAATATTTTGTTTTTCTTTCAAGCAGGTAAGGCCCCGCTAAGCTGTGTAGAGCTCTTTGTCAGAAAGGACCTGGCGATCACAAATGATCGCTAAGCGAAGTGGGCTTTTCATCATCATCATGATCGCGTGGAAATGTCGAGCAGCCAAATATACTCTGAACGCGCGGTGTTGATTCTAAACGTGGAGTGGGGAAAGCCGAAAGACTCCGTCCGTAGACAAATCCTTGCGACACACGTGGAGAGAGAAAGAGAGATCGATGCAAACTCAAAATATACAGCAGGCGTCAGGGTCGGGACCGAACCCACGAAAATCACCCGGTCAACAATCGTCGAAAACTCTGTAAATTATGTATTTGTATTTGTGTTGTTTGTGTATGTGTGTGTGTATCTCGACTCAAATGAGTACTGTACCGAGTGCGGTGGTATAAACATCACCACGAGGGAGACAAAGGCGGTCGGGCGTGGTGCCGGCCACTCACCCCCTCGTGTGCCGTGTCGGCCTTCATAGATGCTGCTCGCTAACAGCACTTGCCCCAACAGTCCGTTAAGGCTACACGGAGGATCTTTGTCTTTTTATGGATGTACGTATGTGCGTACGCGTGTGCATTTGATGTACAGCATACTCGATGTATTACGCGTCTTATGTTAGTAAATGTGTTTACGTTTATTTTCATGATTTACGTTTTTTTCTAGGGCGCATTTCATCCGTAGATCCCAATGCGCCAGTAAGGATAACGGATGTAGGTACGTTAGGAGTGTTTGCACGTATCACGGGTTGTATGCGTGTGTATGTGTGCGTGTGATGGTTATTTTTGTGTGGGGAGCGGTAGTGTAGCGGGTAGCGCTCTGCGTTACGAACCCGGCGATCCGGGTTCGATTCCTCGCTCACGACCGACACCGGTGACGATTATCTGAACCGGTTCTGGGCCTCCCCTACGTCGACTCAGCTTCAAATGAGTGCCTGGTGCGGTGCGTTATAACATCACCACTAGGGAGACAAAGGCGGCCGGGCGTGGTGCTGGCCACCCCACCCCCTCGTGTGCCGTTCTGGCCTTCATAGGTGCTCGCTAACAGCACTTGCCCCAACAGTCTGTTAAGGCTACACGGGGGGTCTTTGTCTTTCTATGTATTTGCTCGTCTGTGTTCGTATTTACGCGGGGAGCGGTGGCGCAGTGGTTAACGGCCGTTCATTTTACACCTCGGGTTTATATCTGTCGGATTTGTCGACGAAATAAATGCACGTGATCCTTTTTATTAATCCCTCCACGCGCCATTCCAAATCCTCACGACGGTCTCTGTACATCGCACGGATCGGTGCCGTGCTGCATAATACGTGAACTGCATCCTGGCCTCTGGACGGGTTTGAAAATCGACATCATCGGCATGGCCATCGTCATCGTCGTCGTCAACCGGCTCGCGATCCTGCGATGTAACGATTTGTCCGGCAGCAGCTGCGCGCGAGAGGATTTCATCGCTCCATCTCCACGCGGGAGGGGAATTTTTCTTCTCAATATCGCGGTGGCTCGGAGATGTTAACGGCCTCGCCTGGTGTACAGGAGGTCGTGGGTTCGATCCCCACCCTTGACACCTGCTGTATATTTGGAGCTTGCGGTGTCTCTCTCTCCCCGTGGTCGCGTGGGTTTTTCTCCAGGTCCTCCGGTTTTTCCACCTCCACATTTAGAATCGACGTCGACGCGTTTAGAACATTTGGCTGCTGTACATTGCCACGCGGCGATTAGCCACTTCGCCTGGATGTCATTTGTGGTCAGTTCGCTTCTGAAAAAAGAGGCCCGTAGCTCAGTGGGCCTCGTCTGGTAAAATAAAAAAACACAATGATAGTTGACTTTCGTCTTTGACTGCCACTCCATCATCATCATCATCATTATTATTTTTATTATTCTCGCCCAGCGTCCATGGTCGACAATTATTGCTGAGCGCGCCACGTGGGTCGCGTTTAACAATCATCAGACGCGTGCAGCGTGAAACGAGTTAATTTGTGGTTGACCGTGACGAGGCCTGCCCCGCAAGCCCCCACTTACTTGACACGTTGACAGATGTCGTCAACCCACGCGCCTCTTCGCTCATTCCACGTGGTACGCGTTTCCGTCTCTCGTCTGATAATTCCATGCGTGCATCTCCCTCTCTCTCTCTCTCCCTCTCTGTGTTTATCTCCACGCTTCTTTGCGCACTTCAGTTTATGTTTTTGTTTTGTATTATTCTGGATCTATCTGGACGCCCGCGTGCCCTAGCAGGTCGTATTTCCAGGGCCTCCCAAACGCCAGTCCTCGACACCAACCGCCACGCTCCGTCTATTCCGCGTTGACCAATAGGCCCCCCAATTAAAATACAAATGAATTCGTTCCACGCTACACGCGCCTGATAATTGTTAAACACGCCCCACCCGACGCGCTTAAACAGTTGACGCTGTCCGCGTCTATCGAGCCGATTCAATTTTAATATTGACATCTCACCGTTCCACGTGTGTGTGTGTTCACGTGTTCCACGTGTGTGAGTGTGTACACGTGTTACACGTGTGTGTGTGTGTGTGTACACGTGTTACACGTGTGTGTGTGTGTACACGTTACACGTGTGTCTGTGTGTACACGTGTTACACGTGTGTGTGTGTTCACGTGTTCCACGTGTGTGAGTGTGTACACGTGTTACACGTGTGTGTGTGTGTGTACACGTGTTGCACGTGTGTGTACACGTGTGTGTGTGTACACGTGTTACACGTGTGTGTGTACACGTGTTGCACGTGTGTGTACACGTGTGTGTGTGTGTGTGTACACGTGTTACACGTGTGTGTGTGTACATGTGTTACACGTGTGTGTGTGTGTGTACACGTGTTACACGTATGTGTGTGTGTGTACACGTGTTCCACGTGTGTATATCAATCCACTGCAATCCAGCAGTGGATTGACGCCCGGGGATGCTTGCGTACGCGTGCCTGGCGTGTCGCCAATATAAAGGGGAGAGGTAATTAACGTCGGGCCTGCTTCTTAGCGCGCGCACACAAATAATTAAAACAGTCGCGTAACGAGCATGGAGCGGGGGGTGACCCCCCAGCCCCCCCCAGCTCCCCCCCCCCCCCAGCTCTCCACCCCCCCCCAGCTCCCCACCCCCCCCCAGCTCCCCACCCCCCCCAGCTCCCCACCCCCCCAGCCCCCCACCCCCCCCCCGGTGCCCCCCCTCCCCCCGGTGCCCCCCCCCCCCCCCGATGGCCAATGCTACGAGTTGTGGCCAACCTTGAGAAGCACCACGAGGTTTTATTTTAGACAACGGTGTCATATAGAACGACGATCAATTTGTTCTGAACGACGCGGTCTAAATGTATCGATGTGACGAGGCAATCGGAGTCGCGATAATCAAGACCCTCCTGGGTTGCGACCGCCGTGCAAAGATGCAAATCAAACATCGGGGACGCACCTGGCCGATTGGCGCACCGACCGAGCTTGCCGTGTCGCTACTAACGCCACTGATTAAAAGGGGAAACAATTGGAGGCGATTCTGTAGTGCAACCACGTGGTACCAGATCTCAATCATCAATCGATTCAAGCCAACTCTTAATCGACTCTCGCCGAAGTTTAAACACATTCCTCCTCCTGCGGAGGGAGCTGGTAGGAACGTTGGGTCGCTCGGTCAATGGCCAGGGTCAACGGCGGCGTGGTGTATTCAGCAAATATGCCCGACTGTGAGGGCAGGCACAAGCCGGCATAAGTAGGTTAAACGTTGAGTTTTATAAGGGCACCACGGGGTGACCAGCCCCTCCCCACCCTCCCCACCCTCCCCACCCAGCCCCTCCCCACCCTCCCCACCCTCCCCACCCAGCCCCTCCCCACCCTCCCCACCCAGCCCCTCCCCACCCTCCCCACCCAGCCCCTCCCCATCCTCCCCACCCAGCCCCTTCCCACCCTCCCCTCCCCACCCAGCCCCACCCTCCCCACCCAGCCCCTCCCCACCCTCCCCTCCCCACCCAGCCCCAATCCCTCCCACCCCCCCACCCAGCCCCACCCTCCTCACACAGCCCCTCCCCACCCTCCCCATCCAGCCCCTCTCAACCCTCCCCACCCAGCCCCTCCCCACCCACCCTTCCCCACCCAGCCCCACCCTCCCCACCTAGCCCCTCCCCACCCTCCCCTCTCCACCCAGCCCCACCCTCACCACCCAGCCCCTCCCCACCTTCCCCACCCAGCCCCTCCCCACCCAGCCCCTCCCTGCACGACGGACGGACGGACACAACAATCCCCTGTGGGCTGGTGTAACCAGGAGGTTGCTACCAGTGTGGTAATCTTGAGTGTGATGGCAGCAGCAGCAGCGGCGGCGGCAAGACGCTTCAGGAGTTCGAGATGACAATGTCGAGATGAGCCACTGCTGGCCACGAGGAGAGGGGCTTCAGCAGAGAGAGAGAGATTTCGTGTCATTTTTCGATTTAAAGCTTTCGTGACTGCAGGGATTCATCTTCTTGGTTCTTTCGGTAAAGTCATATAGAAGGGAAATAATAAAATAATAAATAATGATACTAAAAATAAAACATAATAAAAATATTTTATTATGTTAAATTTTTTTATTATTATGACTTTACTTTTTTCGGTAAAATAATAAAAAAATGAAAGAATGAAAGAATTTTATTATGTTTTATTTTTTTATTACTATGTATTATTTTATTATTTCCATTATACGTGACTTACCGAAAAAAGTAACGTCATAATAATAAAAAAAAACATAATAAAATTATTTGATTATGTTTTAATGTTTTGTATTACTTTTTATTATAATTTTACTTCCATTCTACGCGACTTTACCGAAAGAACCAAGAAGAAGAGTTCGTGTCGTGTCGCTGTTCCTCCAGTGGGTTCACCGTGTGGTCAATAGTGTTGTGGCTTGCATGGCCACAATCACACGGCTGTGGTTACTCGTCTTTAATGCACGCCTAGAGGTCTCTCTGGGTCTCTGGATCTCGATGGGTCCATATAGATACAAACATGTCTATGGGTTGACTATGTGGTCCATAGTTTGGTTTGCATGGCCACAGTCGCATTAATGTGGCTTGTCTTTAAAATGGTGTATATGAGTATCTATGTGTCTCTCTATGTGTCTCTCTATGTATCGCTATGTATCGCTATGGGTCTCTATGTATCTCTATGTGTCTCTATGTATCTCATTGTATCTCATTGTGTCTCTATGTATCTCTATATATGTATATGGGTCTCTATTTATCGCTATGTGTCTCTATGTATCTCTATATATCTATATGGGTCTCTATGTATCTCTATGTGTCTCTATGTATCTCTATATATCTCTGTGTTTATATGTATATCTATATGAGTCTCTATGTGTCTATGTATCTTTATGTATCTCTGTGTCTCTATGTATCGCTATGTATCTCTATATATCTCTATGTATCTCTATGTATCTCTATATATCTCTGTGTTTATATGTATCTCTATATATCTATATGAGTCTCTATGTGTCTCTGTGTAACTTTATGTATCTCCATGTATCTATATATATCTATATGGGTATCTATGTATCTCTATGTATCTCTATATATCTATATGAGTCTCTATGTATCTCAATGTGTCTCTATGTATCTCTATGTGTCTCTATGTATCTCTATGGGTTTCCTCTCTGGTCCATAGTTTGGGTTGCATGGCAACAATCGCCCTTCTGTGGCCTCGTCTTTAATTTTACATTCGTGAAGGAGATGCCCCCAACAACCCGCTGATGTCGTGATGCGGTCGATGATCAGGCCGCTGTCTTCGAGAAGGAGGAAGACTGTCAGAGCCAGGAGGTCCTGCGATGATGATGATGATGTTTGGGTCTCGAACGAGGAGGTGTTTATTCCGGACATCCACTCTGTTCGCACAGCAGCGGCGTTCTTCCCGATCTGTGTGGGAGCGTGGTTAAGTAAAGGACGCGTCCGAGTCTCACGTGCACGGCGCATGGATAATTTACAATAGGTGTGACACCATCTCACATCATCATCCTCGGCAACAGCAGCAGCAGCCATAATCCATGCACTGCTGGATGAAAACCTCCTTCCCCAAGCGCATCGCCATATTCTCTCGCGGTCCGGAACACGAGCCGATCCCGTCTACGTCGTCTCGGACGTCCGTGCAACGTAAAAATTTAACCCGTAAAAACAAAGTTTTTCGCTATAAATCCTTTATATGCGTGGCGGCTAGAGTCCTCTCGTCCTCTGGCTTGAGATGGCTGCCACCTATGGGTCAGATGATTTCCTGCCACCATTAAGCAATTGGTAATTAAATATAATTTATTTTTTCCTAAAAAGTGTAACATTTTGGAAAAAATATTTTCACGAAAATAAATTGTCACGCACAACGAGTCTGTGTGCAAAATGTCAGCTCGATTGGATCACGGGAAGTGGGTTAAAAAACGACCGAAAGATTTGCACGGTCGTAAGCGCGCAAGCAAGCAAGTGAACTTAATATAAAGGATTTAAAAATAAAATTCACCGAGCACAAGGCAAGCGAGCCCCAGCGTTTCCATCGCACCATCTCAGGCGGGTTTCCCTCCTTCCGTGTGGCTGCCACTCCCTCGGTGTCGCCGTGACCACCGAGCCGTCGTATCTTATATTCTAGCGACGGTCCACTCGTACGGCAAGTCATCGATTAACGCGTGGTGTTCACACAACACGTTTTCCATTAGCACGGTTGGCTGTGTGGGGTGCGAAACACGTTCTACATAATTACGTTTTCGCTACAACGCGGTTCTTCCCATCCGGGAACACGTTTCGCACAACGCGCCAGTTATACCGCTGTTTTTGAGCGGTCGATCACGAACTACTTTCTTGAGTTGCTTGGCTGAGCGGAGTGATACAGCACGTGGAATGATGCCGTGACGTGGAGGCACAATCTCTGCGCGTGCGTAGTAGAAAGTAGTCCATCGTATATCGTCAAATGTTATCGTTGCATTATTTCAATTAGCGCGTTTTTTTTTTGCTTTGTAACGCGACACTTTTCAGGAACGCATCTACCGCGCTTAAACGAGGACTACCTGTAAATCGGCTGGGTTATTCGTGCAGGAGTAGCTATGTAAACATTTCTGAGATTGATGATACAAATATGGATCGGTGCTAATCTGGACGAACTCGGCCAACGCCTATTACGCAATGCAATCGTGTTCCTCGATCGCTCATTCACACGCCACAATACAAAATAAATATACACGAGATTTATTGCAAGGTGTGCTGGGTAATCGTTAGCATTTATATGGGTAATTTATCCGTAACAAAAAAAATCTACTCCCATCGCATTGGCGTATAAAACGATGCTAAATAAAGTTCAATATTATTTTTAGACCGTTAATACATCCCGTTTGTAGACTGTACAACGACAAGCCCTTTTAGCGAGCACCTTTGAAGGAAGGCTGGCACGGCACACGAGGGAATTTACCTCCTTCTGACTGTGAACCAACACCGCAAGCACGCCCGTCCGCCTTTGTATCCCCCCCCCTCCTGCTGATGGTGTTCCACACCCCACAACGGCTCATACAGTCGTCACTTAAGGCTGAGTCGACCTACGGGAGGCTCGCAGGAAGGATTGTGCTGTGTGCCCTGGTCATACTTCCACCGCGGTTTCCCTGTGTCGGTGGTGGTGGTGGTGATGGTGATGGTGGTGGTGATGGTGATGGTGGTGATGATGGTGGTGATGGTGATGGTGGTGATGGTGGTGGTGATGGTGGTGATGGTGGTGGTGATGGTGGTGGTGATGGTGGTGGTGATGGTGGTGATGGTGCTGGTGGTGGTGGTGGTGATGGTGGTGATGGTGGTGGTGGTGGTGATGGTGGTGGTGATGGTGATGGTGGTGGTGATGGTGGTGGTGATGGTGGTGGTGATGGTGGTGATGATGGTGGTGGTGGTGATGGTGGTGATGGTGATGGTGGTGATGGTGGTGGTGGTGGTGATGGTGGTGGTGATGCTGGTGATGGTGATGGTGGTGGTGATGGTGGTGGTGATGGTGGTTGTGATGGTGGTTGTGGTGATGGTGGTGGTGATGGTGGTGGTGATGGTCGTGGAGTGGAATTTTCCTATAAGGACCCCCCGCCCCATGCGAATATCGCTCGCGTGCCGGGCATCGGATTGAGGTTGGGCGGGTCTCGTATCGCACTGCGCTAACTGCTGCGCCACCGCTCCGGTCACCCCTTCCGCCAATTGTCATTCACCGACCCTCCGCACTGACCAGCGTGGTGAAGTATGGTCACCTAGGTCGATTCGGCCTCAAATGAGTACCTGGTGTGATGTGTAAAACGCCGGGCGCGTGTCGTGTCGGCCTTCATAGGTGCTACCCGCTAACGGCACTTGCCCCAACAGTCTGTTCAGGCTATACGGGGGAGCTTTGTACACATGTGCACGGTCTGCAGACAATGATGTTCGCAGTTTATTACCTAGCGCACTCCCGTTGTCTGAGTCTATACGAGGCAAGCTTCGGGTGAGTCTCACGACTCATTGTGAAGAGGGTCATGCCTCTCGGGATGTTTGTGCCGACTGCTCGTCGTCATTTATTTTTGGACGAATCTTTCGTGAGTTGGTTACGTTATTGAACGCAATCTGGGCCGACGGGTTTACGTATCGTTATTATGATTGGCATAGGTGCTGCCGTTTGTTGTGAATGCGTCGCTTGGTTATATCGAACGTTGGCTTTTGCCATTCAACCAACTTTCGCAGGACCCTGCTTGAAACAATCTTGATAGTTGGCAAATGCCTTCCTAAATATAGATTTGTCCTTGTTATTGGCATAACAGTGTAATTTGATACATATATACACGGCATAAATATAGTGTTTTTTTTTTAATCTGTCAATCTGTTTGTCTTGCAAATGTATATACATTACGGATTTCCGTTAGTTAATATAATATAGCGAAAGTCCTCTGAAGGCCGGCACGGCACACGAGGGGGTGGGTGGCCAGCACCACGCCCGGCCGCCTTTGTCTCCCCAGTAGCGATGATTTTACACACCGCACCAGCTACTCATTTGAGGCTGAGTCGACCCAGGGGAGGTCCAGGACTGAGATGGTTGGCCGTGAACGGGAATCGAACAAAGACAAAGATCCCCCATATAGCCTTTAACAGGCTGTTAGGGCAACACACACACACACACAGGTAGATACGATGCAGTCTGTATATACTGTATTTAGGAGGACTTGAGACTGCATTTGTTACCTCGTAAACAGTGAATTGATCATCGCTACTGCTCATGATGATAATGATCGTCAAGATGATGAACATCGATTGTATATAAACTGGTCGATATATTGATGTTGATCAATGAAACACATGATAATTGTGTATTGCTGCGATGCGTATTCATGTTAGCGACAAGAAAGCAGCCCCTGTATATGGGTATAAGAATTATATTCGCTATAGTTTGTATAATTAAATTATCTGTGTGTGTCTGTGCGTTTTGGGAATTAATAATGGGTGCTTAGTATACCGTTAGACCTGGTGCGGTGTGTCAAAATCAACCACTGGGGCGGGCGGGGGAGATACAAAGACGGCCGGGAGTGGGGTTCTCGCCACGTCACTGCCCCGTGCGTCGTATGCGCGCTGCTCGCTAAAGAGCCGCACTTGCCCCAACGGGCTGTGTGGGCTACACGGGCGACCTTTGTCTTTTGTTGAGCGAAAATATTGACGGAGGTAAATAATTTTATTTTGCGAAACTGAAATTCGTGCCTCAAAGACAAATTCTTTCGTCCTAAATATGAAATATGACGATCTAGTTTTTTTATTTATTTCTCTCCTCGGAGCGGTGGCGCAGTGGTTAGCGCATCGCGCTCACGAACGGGGCCATCCGAGTTCGACTCCCGCTCGCAGGCCGACATCGGTGACGATTATGCGCATCGGTCGTGGGCCAGCCTCTAGTTCTACTCAGCCTTCAATGAGCACTGTGTAATATATTTACGTGTCAGCAACGGGGAGACAAAGGCGGCCGGGCGCGGTACTGGTCATCCACCGATTCATACGTGTGCCGTATTGGCCTTCATTGGGTGCTCGCTGACAACACAAGTCTGCTAAGCGCTATGCCGGGGGGGGCTCTTTTTCTTTTTGTTGTATCAACGTGTGCGTCTCGAGTCTACGGCGTGTTTATTCGCGTACAGAAGAGATATTTGGTGGCGATTTGCGCTCGCTTTTTATTGGCTTTACCGTCATACTCTCAACATCGCGTGATCGGAAATCTGACGGCGTGTGATGTTATCGCACGGTCAGTAGGGGTGGTGGCGGATTGGGGATGCCGTCATCCAGCAGTGGATTGCCCATGGCTGACGATGATGATGATGATGATGATTTATAATCAGCACCCGCCTAAACCTCCTGATAATAAACCAAAAATGCTTTTGGATGGTTAGATTAAGAACAGTAAAAACCACACACACACACATCAATGATCACATGACATGGAAAATCGGAGTTTTATAGCCGCCATAAGTAGCGAAGAATCGACTCTGTGGTGGAGCGGTGGTGCAGTGGTTAGCGCACTGCGCTACGAAAACCCGGGCGACCAGAGTTCGATTCCCGCTCAAGGCCAACACCAGCAGCAAATATATAAACCAGTACCCGGGGCGTCGTCTAGGTCTACTCAGCCTTAACACGAGTAGCTGGTGCGGTGCGTAAAGATCAGCGTTGGGGTGACAACGACATCCGTGGTGCTGGCCACCCACCCCTCTGTGTGCTGTATCGGCCTTCATAGGTGCTCGCAAACAACACTTGCCTCCTAGTCTGTCAAAGGCTATACGGGGGAGATATTTGTCTTACTGTGGAGTACTAACTATGCATATATCAAGGCCGTAATTATAATATATATTGGGAGGGACACATCCAATATTCAAATATGCTCAAAATGTCCCCCTCAATATATTGCTATAAAATAGATTTCTGTTCATATGATTGTGGTTATGGTTGTACTTTATGAATCCCTAATCTCTGCCATTACATACAATCAAACAAGAAAAGGTAAAAAAAAGAAAAGAAAAAACAGCAATGTAATACAATACACTATTAGACGTTATTTTAAAACATTAATATAAAGTCCCATCCTGTGTGTTAGTGAATGTTTTAATATTTTAGGCAGGAAATGGCTGGAAATTCGTTTTCGAATGTAGATTTTTTTTTCTGGGGGGGGGGGCCCGCAGACCCCCTGGAATATTTGGTCCCCCCCAATGTTGACTCCATGGCTACAGCCTTGGTATATACACCTGCGCGAGTAGATCGTGCACAACGGGGGGCTGAGTGTGTATGTTACGTACATTGTCTTCCCATCGTATAAATGTCCCGTGGCTTTGCGCCATCTATACACGGCACGCCCGATTCGCTCTCCCGGCGACGGTGGTCGACGCAATGGGCCACTTCGCTTCTGTATTTTTTTTTTACCAGGTAAGACCCACGAAGCTATACAGCTTGTTTTCAGAAGCGATCCGGCCACAAATGATAGCTCAACGAAGTGGCTTATCACGTGAACATTTAGAGCGGTCAAACAACTCTAAACGCGTGTTGTCTAAATGTCGAGGGAAAAACCGGAGGACCCGGAGAAAAATCCACACAACCACGGGGAGAGAGAGAGACACGCAAACTCCGAATATACGTCCGCGTGCGGTGGGGTGAAGTGCAGACGCTCCCACCTCTTGCCGAGACGTGTAGCCAGCGTGGAAGAGTAGGCCAAAGACCCTCTTAGAGGCCGGAGGCGCTCTCTCTGCAGTTGCATGGAGCCGAGTTCTATTCCACCAGCAGTGGAGTCAGGGAAGCAATTGCAGGGCTGCGCATTTGTACGACGTTCACTGAATGGGCAGCGTGATGCCGTGGCAGACGAAATGTTTGTCATGTGCAGGCCGGTGCTGCCGCACAGAGGCAGCTGCCGCTGGGTGGGGGGGGGTCCCCTATGCCTGGCTGCGGCAATGGTTGAGATGTCAATGTAAGGGAGCTCTGAGTTTCTGAAGCATGTAATCAAGAGCGACTATGTACGTATGTCAAACATTTGTCGTGCTAGTCGGAGGTGCAAAATGCAATTCCTTGTATTTTGCAAAACATTGTAACCAAGACGCCCGTAGATGAATACGTGCAAAATATTTTGCCAATATTTTTTTGGGCGGGGGGTGGGGTGATTTAATTTTTTGTTTTTTAAGGAAATGTAGGTTTCGAAATCGCTCAAATGTGATGTGAAATGCTGGCTCGTCGACAGGAACGCACGAATTAACTCAATTTATCGCTTACCTCCAAATCAAATTGTCTATATTTTCGACGGCATCTTCATCATCATCAGCATCGTCGTCGTGATGTCTCCACTGCTGGATGAATGTCCCCCAATCCCCGCCTCCTCCCCTGAATACGTCATCATCCTCACTCACTCAAGATCATGCAACGCATGTTATAAATAACAAGCACAATAAATAACAAGCAGAATAAAAATAAATTGTACACATTGTAATCCTCGTAGCACACCTGCCTGCAACCCTGGGACTAATTTCATCGCTCCATCTCCCTGCAGTGGACGTGCTGTAGCATAGATCGTGTTATGAAAAACATTAGTAGCACGGTTGGTTACGTACGGTAGGAAAGAGGTTCACCAATACATAGATACATTATTATTAATATTTTACATTATCAATATAGAACGTATTTATTTAATGTATACAACTCTATTAATATATATAGCACGTTTAAATCTGCTTCATATTTTTGGTATCAAATGGAGAAATAAAATGTACCGAGGAATGTTTAACTCGTGTTAATTTTCGCGGAAACGATACAGAATTAATTGGTAATGTCGAAACGATACATAATATATTGATTATGTAGAAACGATACGTAATATATTGATAATGTAGAAACGATACAGAATATATTGATAATGTAGAAACGATACGTAATATTTTGATAATATATAAAAGATACGTTATAATATTATATAAACAATACGTAATATATTGATGATTTAGAAACGTTACGTTATATATTGTTAATTTAGAAACGATACGTAATAAAATTGATATTATATAAACGAAACGTTATTTCTTGATATTATATAAACGATACGTTATTTCTTGATATTATATAAACGATACGTGATATATTGATACAATATAAACGATACGTAATATATTGATATTATATAAATGATACATAACATATTGATAATTTAGAAACGATACGTGATATATTGATGTTATATAAACGATAGGTAATATATTGAGGACTTGAAAACGATAGATAAAATATTGATATTATAGGAACGATTCGCAATCTGCTGTCGACCACCATAGGCACCGACACGCTCCCCCGTGATGGCGCGATGAGCAGCACAACAACAACAACCAACAACAACAACCAACAACACTCTCACTGGCAACAGCGTGCCCGGTTCGATCTCCTGCCGCGTCAAGCTGCTACCAACAGGCACACTCACTCACTCACTCACCCACTCACTCACTCACTCAGCCCCACTCACTCACTCACTCGGCCCCACTCACTCACTCACTCAGCCCCACTCACTCACTCACTCAGCCCCACTCACTCACTCAGCCCCACTCACTCACTCACTCAGCCCCACTCACTCACTCACTCAGCCCCACTCACTCACTCACTCAGCCCCACTTACTCACTCACTCGGCCCCACTCACTCACTCACTCACTCGGCCCCACTCACTCACTCACTCGGCCCCACTCACTCACTCACTCGGCCCCACTCACTCACTCACTCGGCCCCACTCACTCACTCACTCGGCCCCACTCACTCACTCGGCCCCACTCACTCACTCACTCGGCCCCACTCACTCACTCACTCGGCCCCACTCACTCACTCACTCGGCCCCACTCACTCACTCGGCCCCATTCACTCACTCGGCCCGACTCACTCACTCACTCGGCCCCACTCACTCACTCACTCGGCCCCACTCACTCACTCGGCCCCACTCACTCACTCACTCGGCCCCACTCACTCACTCACTCGGCCCCACTCACTCACTCGGCCCCACTCACTCACTCACTCGGCCCCACTCACTCACTCACTCAGCTCGACTCACTCACTCGGCCCCACTCACTCACTCACTCGGCCCCACTCACTCACTCACTCACTCGGCCCCACTCACTCACTCGGCCCCACTTACTCACTCACTCACTCGGCCCCACTCACTCACTCACTCGGCCCACTCACTCACTCACTCGGCCCCACTCACTCACTCACTCGGCCCCACTCACTCACTCACTCGGCCCCACTCACTCACTCACTCACTCGGCCCCACTCACTCACTCACTCACTCACTCGGCCCCACTCACTCACTCACTCGGCCCCACTCACTCACTCACTCGGCCCCACTCACTCACTCACTCGGCCCCACTCACTCACTCACTCGGCCCCACTCACTCACTCACTCGGCCCCACTCACTCACTCACTCGGCCCCACTCACTCACTCACTCGGCCCCACTCACTCACTCGGCCCCACTCACTCACTCGGCCCCACTCACTCACTCACTCGGCCCCACTCACTCACTCACTCGGCCCCACTCACTCACTCACTCGGCCCCACTCAGTCACTCACTCACTCGGCCCCACTCACTCACTCACTCGGCCCCACTCACTCACTCACTCGGCCCCACTCAGTCACTCACTCACTCGGCCCCACTCACTCACTCACTCGGCCCCACTCACTCACTCACTCACTCGGCCCCACTCACTCACTCACTCGGCCCCACTCACTCACTCACTCGGCCCCACTCACTCACTCGGCCCCACTCACTCACTCAATCGGCCCCACTCACTCACTCACTCACTCGGCCCCACTCACTCACTCACTCACTCACTCGGCCCCACTCACTCACTCACTCACTCGGCCCCACTCACTCACTCACTCGGCCCCACTCACTCACTCACTCGGCCCCACTCACTCACTCACTCGGCCCCACTCACTCACTCACTCGGCCCCACTCACTCACTCACTCACTCGGCCCCACTCACTCACTCGGCCCCACTCACTCACTCACTCGGCCCCACTCACTCACTCGGCCCCACTCACTCACTCACTCACTCGGCCCCACTCACTCACTCGGCCCCACTCACTCACTCACTCGGCCCCACTCACTCACTCACTCGGCCCCACTCACTCACTCGGCCCCACTCACTCACTCACTCGGCCCCACTCACTCACTCGGCCCCACTCACTCACTCGGCCACACTCACTCACTCGGCCACACTCACTCACTCACTCGGCCCCACCCACTCACTCACTCGGCCCCACTCACTCACTCGGCCCCACTCACTCACTCACTCGGCCCCACTCACTCACTCACTCGGCCCCACTCACTCACTCACTCGGCCCCACTCACTCACTCACTCGGCCCCACTCACTCACTCGGCCCCACTCACTCACTCGGCCACACTCACTCACTCGGCCACACTCACTCACTCAGCCCCACTCACTCACTCACTCGGCCCCACTCACTCACTCACTCGGCCCCACTCACTCACTCACTCGGCCCCACTCACTCACTCACTCGGCCCCACTCACTCACTCGGCCCCACTCACTCACTCGGCCACACTCACTCACTCGGCCACACTCACTCACTCACTCGGCCCCACTCACTCACTCGGCCCCACTCACTCACTCACTCGGCCCCACTCACTCACTCACTCGGCCCCACTCACTCACTCACTCGGCCCCACTCACTCACTCACTCGGCCCCACTCACTCACTCACTCGGCCCCACTCACTCACTCGGCCCCACTCACTCACTCGGCCACACTCACTCACTCGGCCACACTCACTCACTCAGCCCCACTCACTCACTCACTCGGCCCCACTCACTCACTCACTCGGCCCCACTCACTCACTCACTCGGCCCCACTCACTCACTCACTCACTCGGCCCCACTCACTCACTCACTCGGCCCCACTCAGTCACTCACTCACTCGGCCCCACTCACTCACTCACTCGGCCCCACTCACTCACTCACTCGGCCCCACTCACTCACTCACTCGGCCCCACTCACTCACTCACTCGGCCCCACTCACTCACTCACTCGGCCCCACTCACTCACTCACTCGGCCCCACTCACTCACTCACTCGGCCCCACTCACTCACTCAATCGGCCCCACTCACTCACTCACTCGGCCCCACTCACTCACTCACTCGGCCCCACTCACTCACTCACTCACTCGGCCCCACTCACTCACTCGGCCCCACTCACTCACTCACTCGGCCCCACTCACTCACTCACTCGGCCCCACTCACTCACTCACTCACTCGGCCCCACTCACTCACTCACTCGGCCCCACTCACTCACTCACTCGGCCCCACTCACTCACTCACTCGGCCCCACTCACTCACTCGGCCCCACTCACTCACTCACTCGGCCCCACTCACTCACTCGGCCCCACTCACTCACTCGGCCACACTCACTCACTCGGCCACACTCACTCACTCACTCGGCCCCACCCACTCACTCACTCGGCCCCACTCACTCACTCGGCCCCACTCACTCACTCGGCCCCACTCACTCACTCGGCCCCACTCACTCACTCGGCCCCACTCACTCACTCGGCCCCACTCACTCACTCAATCGGCCCCACTCACTCACTCACTCGGCCCCACTCACTCACTCACTCACTCGGCCCCACTCACTCACTCACTCGGCCCCACTCACTCACTCACTCGGCCCCACTCACTCACTCACTCGGCCCCACTCACTCACTCACTCGGCCCCACTCACTCACTCACTCGGCCCCACTCACTCACTCACTCGGCCCCACTCACTCACTCACTCGGCCCCACTCACTCACTCACTCGGCCCCACTCACTCACTCACTCGGCCCCACTCACTCACTCACTCGGCCCCACTCACTCACTCGGCCACACTCACTCACTCGGCCACACTCACTCACTCGGCCCCACTCACTCACTCACTCGGCCCCACCCACTCACTCACTCACTCGCCCCACTGCCCCACGATGATGGCGATTCTGCAATGCGCCGATGAGTTCCAACGAGGACGAAACCGCTGTACTGTGTGCATTGTCGTGGGTGCCGCGGTGGCTATGAGATGTTCACTACCTCGCCTGGTGTGCAGGAGGTCGTGGGTTCGATCCCGATCCTGACGTCTGTTTGTTTATTTGGAGTCTGCGTCTCTCTCTTCGTGGTCATGTGGAATTTTCCCCGGGTCCTCCGGTCTTTCCCTCCACATTTAGAAGCACGCGTTTAGAGTATTTGGGCTTCATCTTCTTGGTTCTTTCGGTAAAGTCACGTAGAAGGGAAGTAATAAAATAATAAAAATAAAAGATAATAAAATAATTCTCACGACGTTTCGGCCACAACGCAAGCAGCCGTCCTCAGGTGAAAAATTAAACACCACCAAGCTGCTTGCTTTGTGGCCGAAACGTCGTGAGAATTATTTTATTATCTTTATTTTTATTATTTTATTACTTCCCTTCTATGTGACTTTACCGAAAGAACCAAGAAGATGAATCCCTGCAGTCACGAAAGCTTTAAATCGAAAAGTATTTGGGCTGCTACACATTTCCACGTGATGAGCTGCTTCGTTGAGCTATCATTTGTGGCCAGGTCATGTCTGAAAAAGAGCTACATCGTTCAGTGGGCCTAACCTGGTCAAATACATAATAGCGTCGGTGGGCTGTTTGTTTACACGCCGCGCCTGCCTGATGATAGATAAAGTTCACGAGAGATGATTACCAAAGCCCCGATTACAGGAAATCACTGGTTGCGAAACAACCGTATAAGCTACTTACTTGATTATGTCCGCTTGTTTGGTCTGTTTGTGGGGGGGGGGGATCTAAAAAACATATTTTCGTTTCATGTTTTGAAACTCCAACGCACCATCGGCTCGGTGAGCGGTGAGTCTCTGGTGTCGTTTTCGTCGTCTTCAAGAATTTTTTTTTTAAAGGGAATTTTTTTGTTTGAAAATTACTCTTTAAATAAATATTATTGAAAATTAAAACCGTGAAGCAATTCACCGTGACGAATCTCCCCGTGTCTTTGCTTCGCTACTCCTGGACGGGTTTCGTACTTGTCAGTTTTTTATTTTTTTTACAAATTTGGCCCGGAAAGCGAAACTATACCGACGGACTATAACATTCCATAATCTTAGTTCTTTCGGTAAAGTCACGTAGGTAAAAAATTAAATTAAAATTAATAAAAAATATAAAAAAACGACGTTTCGGAGGCAACACAAGTCTCCGTCATCAGGTGGGACCGTCACAGCCAGATTTGCTGCAGCAAATCTGGCTGTGACGGAGACTTGTGTTGCCTCCGAAACGTCGTTATTTTTATATTTTTTATTAATTTTAATTTCATTTTTTACCTACGTGATTTTACCGAAAGAACTAAGATTATGAATCCTTGCAGTCACGAAAGCTTCAAATCTAGAATTATAACATTCCACATTTGTTTCATTTGCAATGTGGAGGCAGAGAATGGACTTGTGCCGCTCTTGTTATGTTCTTCGCGGGAGATCTGGCCTTGGAGACAATGCGGCCGTGTGTTATTGGCGACAAGCGGAGGGCAGGCGTTTCAAGAAATCCCACTCGAGAACGATGTTTGTTTCTAGATTTGAAGCTTTCGTGCCTGCAAAGATTCATCTGCTTAGTTCTTTCGGTAAAGTCACGTAGACGGGAAATAATAAAGAATAAAAATAAAACATAATAAAATACAATTCTCACGACGTTTCGGCCACAACGCAAGCAGCCGTCCTCAGGTGAAGAACAGGGCTGTCGGAAAGACACTGCGTCTGAACATTCTTTCCGACAGCCCTGTTCTTCACCTGAGGACGGCTGCTTGCGTTGTGGCCGAAACGTCGTGAGAATTGTATTTTATTATTTCTAGATTTGGAGCTTTCGTGACTGCAAGGATTCATACTCTTAGTTCTTTCGGTAAAGTCACGTAGGTAAAAAATGAAAATAATTCATTATTATTTTATTTTTATTTCATTTTTTACCTACGTGACTTTACCGAAAGAACTAAGAGTACGATATTCGTAGGTTTTTTCGGTAAAGTCACGTAGGTAAAACATTAAAATTAATAAAAGTAAAATAAAATAAAAATCACGACGTTTCGGAGGCAACACAAGCTTCCGTCTTCAGGTGGAACCGTCACAGCCACGACAGCTGTATCAAGTAAATGAGAGATTTCAGGAGCTACCACTCCGTTTATATAATGGCAAACGTCGTGATTTTTATTTTATTTTACTTTAATTAATTTTAATGTTTTACCTACGTGACTTTACCGAAAGAACCTACGAATATGAATCCTTGCAGTCACGAAAGCTTCAAATCTAGAATTAAGAGTACGATGTTTGTTTGCCGAAGTTTCAAATGAAGATCAATCAGCCCAACGTTTTTTTTTTTAAACGTGTAGGTGGACACTACTATGTGTCCTATAAAGAAAGACGGGGGGGGGCGGGGGGTGAAACGGTATATCCGTGATTCCTACAACCCGTAAAGAAAAGATGGTGAATATTATGTATCATGTGATTGTGTTGCTGTTGTTACAATTTTCGGACATATTCGTTTTACCATGGTACAAACACAATGCACTATGGGTTTTTTTACATTCATTCCGTGGCTTGCATCAATTAGCATTGCTTTTTTACCATGGTAAATATTCAATACCGTGGGGTTTTGTTTTTATAATCATAGAACCATAGAAAAAGATTGTATTCGATATCAATTCCAACTATGCGTATCGATGGACGATACCATGTGTACTGCAAACTTGGTGGGGGTGTAGGCAAAGGGAAAGGCGTGATTCAAGTTCAAGTTTCAAGTTTCATTTATTTGGTATATCCCTGTGAGTCATGCGGCTCTTAACTCGGGTGCAAACGCAACAAACAAAATATGAACACAGAAAGATCTTAAAGCGACGACGCGAAACAGAAACATCCAGGAATAAACCAGCAAATATTCAAAAACCCGTATTAAAACGCCGCGTGGAAAAAAACCCCTGTAAAGCACTTGGTACGGCCCGTGATAGCCTGCAAATCAACACTCGTGCCCTCTGTGTGACTCTTCCCTTTGGGGGCTGCCCGTGCATCAATGTGGTACAGCGCCGGCATACAGATGTGGAATGTACCATCGTGATGTGTAATGGGGGGGTGGCGGGTCCGAATGTTCACAAAACAAACCTGTGTATGAGACATTTCAATAGACATAAACATGACAGATGATGATGATGAATGTGCTGTGCAGTTATAACTATTGATATATTCTTCTTGGTTCTTTCGGAATGGAAATAATAAAATAATAAAAATAAAACATGTTTTATTTTTATTATTTTATTATTTCCATTCTACGTGACTTTACCGAAAGAACCAAGAAGATGAATCCCTGCAGTCACGAATGCTTTAAATCGATATTTATATATTATTAATGCAACTACACAGTGTCGCAGCCAATCTGTTAATCCACTGCTGGATGAGGAGGGGCTTCACAATCTCGTGCAAGTCATGGGGGGGGCTATTTGACCATACTTCACCACACTTGTCAGTGGCAATGCACGTGTTGACAGTACAGCAGAGATGTTTCGCTGCGTGACCTCCTGCTGCACCCCATCACGTAGCCCCCCCCCCACCCCCCCTCCTCTCCCACCAGATTATCCGATAGCACCTGTTATGCATGGCTGGTGGTCACCCATCCAAATACCGTCCAGGCTCAAGCCTGTTCAGTTTATTATTACGTGTGTGAGGGAGGGCGAAACGCTCTATCCCGTTCAGACAAGATAGATGGGGATGAGTCTGCAGGCTGCAAGTGTCATTTGTGTAAACGGGTGAGAGATCAACTGGTCAGGAGTAGCCTCGTTTACAAGAGTGATTGAATGAGTGAATGATTGAATGAGTGAATGAGCGAATGATTGAATGATTAAATGGGTGAATGATTGAATGATTGAATGAGTGAATGAGAGAATGATTGAATGAGCGAATGATTGAATGAGTGAATTATTGAATGAGCGAATGATTGAATGAGCGAATGAGCGAATGATTGAATGAGTGAATGAACGAATGATTGAATGAGTGAATTCTTGAATGAGTGAATGAGCGAATTAGCGAATGATTGAATGAGTGAATTATTGAATGAGTGAATGATTGAATGAGTGAATTATTGAATGAGTGAATGATTGAATGAGTGAATGATTGAATGAGTGAACGATTGAATGATTGAATGAATGAATGATTGAATGCACGAATGAAGAAGCGCCCTCGCGTCCAGCGACTGCGCGTTGCGTGTGAACACCGCACGTGGAGAGAGAGACTGCACCCCATTAGACAACACCTTGTCGCACAACTCTATGGATCTCTGTGCAACTCTATGGATCTCTGTGTGCAACTCTATGGATCTCTATGTAACTCTATGGATCTCTACGTAACTCTATGGATCTCTGTGCAACTATATGGATCTCTATGCAACTCTATGGATCTCTGTGTAACTCTATGGATCTTTATGTAACTCTATGGACCTCTATGTAACTCTATGGATCTCTATGTAACTCTATGGCTCTCTGTGTAACTCTATGGATCTCTGTGTAACTCTATGGATCTCTGTGTAACTCTATGGATCTTTATGTAACTCTATGGATCTCTACGTAACTCTATGGATCTCTGTGTAACTCTATGGATCTCTGTGCAACTCTATGGATCTCTACGTAACTCTATGGCTCTCTATGTGTATATCTCAATGTATCTGTGTCTATCTCAATGTATCTCTACGGATCTCTATGTGTCTCTTACAGATTCCTACGGATCTGTGTATATCTCAATGTATCTCTACGGATCTCTATGTGTCTCTTACAGATTCCTACGGATCTGTGTATATCTCAATGTATCTCTACGGATCTCTATGTGTCTCTTACAGATTCCTACGGATCTGTGTATATCTCAATGTATCTCTACGGATCTCTATGTGTCTCTTACAGATTCCTACGGATCTGTGTATATCTCAATGTATCTCTACGGATCTCTATGTGTCTCTTACAGATTCCTACGGATCTGTGTATATCTCAATGTATCTCTACGGATCTCTCTTGGCAATCTTGGGCTGTGGTCATTCTTGTTCTACAAGTCTGCTCAACGGGGCCTTAGCAGCTGAGTTCGAGGCTGGGTGTGAGTCCGAGTCTCGGATATCGCTCACCGCCCGTGTTCGATATCCGTGGCTGGGAATCGGTCTCGGGTCACCGGGTTCATAGGCCAGGGGCGTGCCCTTTGCACCACCACTCCCACGCCCGCATGCATCCATCACAATTATTGACGAATCATTAGACTTACACTTGTATCTTCTTGGTTCTGTCGGTGAAGTCACGTAGAATGGGAATAATAAAATAATGAAAATAAAACTGAATACAATAATTCTCACGACGTCTCGGCCACAACGCAAGCAGCCGTCCTCAGGTGAAGAACAGGTCTGTCGGAAAGACAGATTCTGTTCAGACGCTGTCTTTCCGACAGACCTGTTCATTCAGACGCTGTCTTTCCGACAGCCCTGTTCTTCACCTGAGGACGGCTGCTTGCGTTGTGGCCGAAACGTCGTGAGAATTGTATTTTATTATGTTTTATTTTTATTATTTTATTATTTCCCTTCTACGTGACTTTACCGAAAGAACCAAGAAGATGAATCCCTGCAGTCACGAAAGCTTTAAATCGAAATTTACACTTGTAGTTGGTGTCCACATATATAGATATTTCTCGGGTGATTTCCATTGACAACATCGCCACCTTGCAACTCGTACTCCGGCGTCATTCATGTCAACTCATGAATGACCCTGGGGATATAATGTATATCAACTTATTATCCTCCCTTCTGGGAAGGCGCTGCTGTTACCAACCCAGTATCTCACTCATCAGGAAGGACGCTGCTGCTGCTTCTGCTGCTATGCGAACAGAGCAGAGCAACGGTGGCGTCCAGAATAAAACTCCTCTTCATTCGAGACCCAAACATCATCATCATCATTCTAGATTTGAAGCTTTCGTGACTGCAACGATTCATACTCTTTTTTCGGTAAAGTCACGTAGGTAAAAAATTAAATTAAAATTAATACAAATAAAAAAATAAAAATCACGAAGTTTTGGAGGCAACACAAGTCTCCGTCATCAGGTGGGACCGTCACCGCTAAATTTGCTGTATCAAGTGAGGCAGGGATTCCAAGATGCACGTTCTTAAATACAAGTTAATGGGGAGGAGGGGGGAGGAGCTTATCAGAATGTGGTAGCCAATGAATGGAACGTACCGAAAAAAACTTCGAATATCATCATCATCGCGCCTCGTCTTGGCTTTGATTTTCCTCCTCCTTCACATCAACACCAGGCCGATGCGTTGCGTCTTCTTCGTGAGTGTTAAATTAAAGGGCACGAGCCACAGCAGTGGTATTGCGGTGATGCAACCCAAACTGTGGGGCCGATGCATCGACCCTGACGCCCGCTGTCTATGTGGAGTGTGCATATTCTCCCCGTGGTCCCGCGGATTTTTCTTCGGATTCCTCCAATGTCTCTCTCCTCCACGTTTAGAATCAACGTAACGCGTTTAGATGCTACGGCTGATATGAATGTCTACGTGATGACGAGCCACTACGTCGAGCTATCATGATCGATATCCAGGAGGAGAAAGAGAGACACCGCAAACTCCCTCTTATATACCAGGCGAGGTAGTTAACATCTCCTAACCACCGTGGTGATGATGATGGGACGCAGACTCAATATACTGCAGGCATCTTGAGGGCTGTGATCGAACCCGCGACCTCCTGTACACCAGGCGAGGTAGTTAACATCTCCCAGCCACCGTGATGATTATGAGACAGACGCAGACTCAATACACAGCAGGCATCTTGAGGTTCCTGATCGAGCCCACGACCTCCTGTACACCAGGCGAGGTAGTTAACATCTCCCAGCCACCGTGATGATTATGAGACAGACGCAGACTCAATACACAGCAGGCATCTTGAGGTTCCTGATCGAGCCCACGACCTCCTGTACACCAGGCGAGGTAGTTAACATCTCCTAGCCACCGTGATGATTATGAGACAGACGCAGACTCAATACACAGCAGGCATCTTCAGGGTCGTGATCGAACCCACGACCTCCTGTACACCAGGCGAGGTAGTTAACATCTCCCAGCCACCGTGATGATGATGAGAGAGAGACACGCAAACTCCAAATATACAGCAGCAGGCGTCAGGGTCGGAATCAAACCCACGACCTCCTGTACACCAGGCGAGGTAGTTAACATCTCCCAGCCACCGCGGGGCACATCACCCGCCCTCCCCCACCCCGCACACCCACGACCGCGAGCCTCGGCTTATCTCTCGGGCCATCAAAGGAGGGCATTATAATTTTTCTTGTGTTTTTGTTCCCCCCCCTTACCCCATCTCTCCCTTCCCCCACCCGCTCCTCCGTCTGTAATTAAACCGCGAATCCCGGAGCCCCTCGGGCTTTTTCGATGTCGGGGAAGAGATAGCCGCTGCCTCTGTAATGGGTGTCGCCGCGATGCTCGATCATTCTTGCGCGGCGGTGGAAACGGAATGACACGGGACGGACAACCTTCGACTTGAATTCACCATCTTACAACAACAACAGCAAAACCCATGCCTTTTCGAGTTATTTGGCTGCTATACATTTCCACGTGATGATGATGAGCTATACAGCTCAGTGGGCCTTAGCTGGTAAAAATTAAAAAAAAATCATAAAATCGGTCGTGGTGGTGCTGGTGGTGGTGGTAGTGCTGGAGGGGAGCGGTGGTGTAGCGGTTAGCACGCTGCGCTACGAACCCGGCGACCCCGAGTTCGATTCCCGCTCGCGGCGAACACCCAGTGACGATTATCTGAACCGGTCCTGGGCCTTCCCAAGTACCTGGGTGCGGTGTGTAAAGACACCACCAGTGGGGAGACAAAGACGGCCGAGCGTGGTGCTCGCCACCCATCCCCCTCGTGTGCACTGTCCGGCCTGCATAGGTGCTACTCGCTAGCAGCAACTTGCCCCAACAGCCCGTTAAGGCTTTACGGGGGATCTTTATCTTTGTTTGGTAGTGCTGGTGGTGGTGGTGGCTTTGATGGTCCGAATACATTCCGGCCCGCGTATTATCGGCGCGCAGTCATCAAAAAGTCACGCAAACATTCTGTGCCAACTCTGTCTGACTTTAAGTCGTTTTAGCGTTAAAATAGCGCGGCGCCAGTTGGCAAATGGCTTGTCTGCAATTCATGGGGGAAGGTAAAAAATATATAATATATTTTTGTGACTCAGTACGAAGTACTGTGTTAGCTGCCTCGCCTGGTATACAGGAGGTTCGTGGGTTAGATTTCGACCCTGAAGCCTGCTGCTGTATATTTGGAGTTTGCGTGTGTTTCTCTCTCTCTCTCCCGGTGGTCGCGTGGATTTTTCTCCGGGTCCCCCGATTTTTCCCCTCCACGTTTAGAAACACGTGCTTCGAGTATTTGGCTGCTATACATTTCCATGTGATAAGCCCCTTCAATGGGCAATCATTTGTGGCCAGGTCGTTTCTGAAAAGGAGCGGTACAGCTCAGTGGGCCTTACCTGGGTACAATAAAATAAAATTTCGATTTAAATCTTTCGTGACTGCAGGGATTCATCTTCTTGGTTCTTTCGGTAAAGTCACGTAGAAGGGAAATAATAAAATTATAATTATTATTTTATCATGTTTTATTTTATTACTTTATTACTTCCCTTCTACGTGACTTTACCGAAAGAACCAAGAAAATAAAATTAAAGTTTAGTTTAATTAGCGAGGAGCGCCGATGAAGGAACAGCGACACGACACGAACTCTCTCTCTCTGCATCGTGGCCAGCAGCAGCAGACATTGGTATCCAGCTCCTGAACGCGTTCCTCATCATACGCAAGAAGAAGGATCAGCATCAGAACGTTTATTTAGTCTACGGGTGGAATCCGATGATCTATGAAGCTCCTTAATTTCACAGATGTCTAGCCAGGGCGGGTCAAGAATACGAAGACTAAGCTACAACAACAACAACAAAAACCAACTCCACTGCGGACGATAAATAGGGAACAGAACGAGTGGGCGAACCCATCTGAGGGTGGAGCGGCGCACGCAAAACCCACGGCAGCCTCTTAACCGTGGCCACGAGAGAGCTTCAGTAAAAGTTAACGACTCTAATCGTGGCACCATCCCCCTCTCTCCCTGTGTCTCCCCCTCTCTCCCCGTGTCTCCCCGTGTCTCCCTCTCTCCCTGTGTCTCTCCTCTCCCCGTGACTCTCCTCTCCCCGTGTCTCTCCTCTCCCCGTGTCTCCCCGTGCCTCCCCGTGTCTCCCCGTGTCTCCCCGTGCCTCGCCGTGTCTCCCCGTGTCTCCCCGTGTCTCCCTGTGTCTCCCTGTGTCTCCCCGTGTCTCCCCGTGCCCCCCCCGTGCCTCCCGTGTCTCCCCGTATCTCCCCGTGTCTCCCTGTGTCTCCCCGTGCACCCCCCCCCCCCCCGTGCCTCCCCGTGCCTCCCCGTGTCTCCCTGTGTCTCCCTGTGTCTCCCTGTGTCTCCCCGTGTCTCCCTGTGCCCCCCCGTGCCTCCCGTGTCTCCCCGTATCTCCCCGTGTCTCTCCTCTCCCCGTGTCTCTCCTCTCCCCGTGTCTCTCTTCTCCCCGTGTCTCTCCTCTCCCTGTGTCTCTCTCTCTCTCCCCGTCTTCCTTTCTCTCCCTGTCTCCTCCTCTCTCACTGTGTATCCTCCCCTCCCCCTGTCTCCCTCTCTCCCCGTGTCTCCCACTCTCTCCGTGTCTCTCACTCTCTCCCCCGCGTCTCCCTCTGGTCCTGCTTAAGCTCAGCCTCCTCAATATGTCCCCGGTGCATGGAGGGTTAAAGAGGTAAAACCTCGTGCGGGTCACGGGGTCAAGTGGCGGTGAGATGGACCCCACTGAGAATGCCGGGTTCACATTTGGGTTTAAGCGACCCGCCCCCCGAATCACGGTGACCAAACCGGGATCTCGAGTCTCGCGAGTTGACCGTCTAAGCCTGGTCACCAGTGACTCACATAGGGACTCATAGACTCACATAGGGACTCATAGACTCACATAGGGACTCATAGACTCACATAGGGACTCATAGACTCACATAGAGACTCATAGCCTCACATAGGGACTCATAGGCTCACATAGGGACTCATAGGCTCACATAGAGACTCATAAACTCACATAGGGACTCATAGGCTCACATAGAGACTCATAAACTCACATAGGGACTCATATACTCACATAGGGACTCATAGGCTCACATAGGGACTCATAGGCTCACATAGAGACTCATAAACTCACATAGGGACTCATAGGCTCACATAGAGACTCATAAACTCACATAGGGACTCATAGACTCACATAGGGACTCATAGACTCACATAGGGACTCATAGACTCACATAGGGACTCATAGGCTCACATAGGGACTCATAAACTCACATAGGGACTCATAGACTCACATAGGGACTCATAGACTCACATAGGGACTCATAGGCTCACATAGGGACTCATAAACTCACATAGAGACTCATAGACTCACATAGGGACTCATAGACTCACATAGGGACTCATAGGCTCACATAGAGACTCATAAACTCACATAGGGACTCATAGACTCACATAGGGACTCATAGACTCACATAGGGACTCATAGACTCACATAGAGACTCATAGACTCACATAGGGACTCATAGACTCACATAGGGACTCATAGACTCACATAGGGACTCATAGACTCACATAGGGACTCATAGACTCACATAGGGACTCATAGACTCACATAGGGACTCATAGACTCACATAGAGACTCATAGACTCACATAGGGACTCATAGACTCACATAGGGACTCATAGACTCACATAGGGACTCATAGACTCACATAGGGACTCATAGACTCACATAGGGACTCATAGACTCACATAGGGACTCATAGACTCACATAGGGACTCATAGGCTCACATAGAGACTCATAGGCTCACATACAGACTCATAAACTCACATAGGGACTCATAGACTCACATAGAGACTCATAGGCTCACATAGGGACTCATAGACTCACATAGGGACTCATAGACTCACATAGACTGAGCTGCGATCGAGCCGCGTTCTCAAGTCTAGAGAGGTGATGGCCTCAGCCTGGTCACCAGTGACTCGCATAGAGACTCATCGACTCACACAGAGACCCATAGACTCCCACAGAGACCCGTAGAATCACGCATAGAGACCCTTATATACTGACATAGAGACCCGGAAACTCACATAGACCCATATACTCACATAAAGACCCGTATACTAATACAGAGACCCATAGACTTACATAGACCCATATACTCACACAGAGAACTATAGACTCACACAGAGACCCGTAGAATCACACATAGAGACCCGTAAACTCACAGAGACCCATATACTCACACAGAGACCCATAGACTCACATAGGGTCGCCGAGTTCGTAGAGCAGCGCGCTAACCGCAGCACCACCGCTCCACACATTTACATATAAACAAAGATCCCCCATATAGCCTTCTCCGGGTCCTCCGGTTCCCCCCCCCCCCCCCACATTTAGAATCAACATCACGCGTTTAGAGTATTCGGCTGCGATACTATTCGCTATTATTTGTGGCCAGGTTGCTTCTGAACAAGCATAACCCGTAAAAACAAAGTTTTTCACTATAAATCCTTATATGCGTGGCGGCTAGAGTCCTCTCGTCCTCTGGCTTGAGATGGCTGCCACCTATGGGTCAGATGATTGCATGGCAGCATTAAGCAATTGGTAACTAAATATAATATTTTTGTGCTAAAAAGTGTAAAGTTTTGGAAAAAAAATGTCACGAACATTAATTGTCACGCACAACGAGTCTGTGTGCAAAATGTCAGCTCAATTGGATCACGGGAAGTGGGTTAAAAAACGACCGAAAGATTTGCACGGTCGTAAGCGCGCAAGCAAGCAAGTGAACTTAATATAAAGGATTTAAAAAGAGCTCAATGGGGCCCTACCTGGTCAAATAAAAATAGTTCATAATTTATCTTCTTGGTTCTTTGAAGACGGCTGCTTGCGTTGTGGCCGAAACGTCGTGAGAATTATATTATTTTATTACGTTTTATTATTTTATTACTTCCCTTCTACGTGACTTTACCGAAAGAACCAAAGAAGATTAATCCCTGCAGTCACGAAAGCTTTAAATCGAAAGTTCATAATTTAGTTTAGCTTTTCCTGGATAAATAAGTAATCATCACCGTTCAGTGGTGGCTTGAGAAAGAATGTACAGGTCTTGTACCTTTACCTGTTCTTGTTAACTTTTACTCCACAGCGCCGTATTTGCACTTCTAATTGTGGAGTTGCAAGCGCGATGAGACATTTGATAAATCAATCGCATTATGTCCCTGATGATGATTAAGATATCGATTACAATGATGATGATGATGATTAGGACATTGATGGCAATGATGATGACGGTGACCGGCCCTACGATGGCATTGCTGTACGCACGCTTTGTATGCGTCAAATGTAGCGCAGTTTGTGTGTTGCGATGATGACAAGTGCCACGGTTCGACTCCCGACCCCGGCGCATGTCCGCGTGGAGTTTGTGTCTCTCCCTGTTCTCCGTCGAGTTTCCTCATCCAGAGCAAGCACAACAAAACACACACGCGCACACAATGTGACCGATATTAGCCCCAACATTCCGATACCAAATTAATTACCCGAATCTTACTCAAATAGAGTCTCGCACACACACACCAGCATCAGCAAGCAGCACAGCAGAGCAGAATACGTGGCAGGACCCTGCTGAAAGAAAGCCCGAGTCTTGAGACTCACCCACGAGGCTTCCCAACAAAGCCTACGCCTACAATGAGGCACAGTGACCCGGCAGAGACATCAGAGAAGCAGAGCGAGCCCTCATCGCTGTCTCAAAACACGCGCCCGCATGCCTCCTGCACTCTGGAACATACCCGAGCCGCCTTCTGCGGTAGGCACGGATGACTTGCGCCGTCTCGTTTGACCGGTACAGATAGTGAGAGCAGCAGCATTTTGTCAAAAAAAGAAAGAAATAACATTGTTGTACATTATATATATGTGCGCGTGTGTGTGTGTTTGTTACAACCGTGACGCGCTTCGCATTAGCTGAGTCGAGTGAGGGAGGTAGGGGCGCGCGCTCAGGATGTCCACTTGGGAGTCGCGTCTCTCTCGGCTCTTCGTGAGGGCTTACTGCGTGGTGACCCAACTCCACTAAGGGGCACACCGCCGTCTCGCGCTCATCAGGCGTCCGTATTGTTGCTGTCTATTGAAATATTTAGGGGGGAGAGTTTTTAAATTTTAATTTTTTTTACCGAATTCGATTTAAAGTAAATAAAATAATTTGCCTCTTCTTCTTGTGGTTACTTTTTTTATTGCCAGCCCTCCTGGTCTATCTATCTCGAGACTTTTAAAGCTTTAAAGTGTCACGACCGGTGGGATTGAAGTCGAGTGCACGGTAAGTTTATATATATACATACATACAGACACATTGCGTGATTAAAGAGTCCAACCCATGTTGCGGCTGTTATCGCAGTGCTTCAGCGGAGGAGAGAGCAAATTCTAAAATAAATACATTTTACTTTGAGCCCTTTCTCAATCCACCGCTGGGAGACAGTCTACAACTATGCTGCTGGGGGGGGGGGGTGCGGTCGGGGCGTTTGACCATACTTCACCACGCTGGTCAAGGTGGATGTGCAGGAGGCTGTCTGAGATATTCACTTCGACAGCCGTGGCCGGGAGTTGAACTTCCATTCCGCCGTGTTCGTTGTGCGAAGCGCTCACCATGTCTCTACGTATCTCTATGTATATATATGTATCTCTGTGTCTCTATGCGTCTCTATGTATCTCTATGTATCTCTATGTGTCTCTATGTATCTCTGTTTCTCTATGTGTCTCTATGCGTCTCTATGTATCTCTATGTGTCTCTATGTGTCTCTATGTATCTCTGTTTCTCTATGTGTCTCTATGTGTCTCTATGTATCTCTATGTTTCTCTATGTATCTCTATGTGTCTCTATGTATCTCTGTTTCTCTATGTGTCTCTATGCGTCTCTATGTATCTCTATGTTTCTCTATGTATCTCTATGTGTCTCTATGTATCTCTGTTTCTCTATGTGTCTCTATGTGTCTCTATGTATCTCTATGTTTCTCTATGTGTCTCTATGCGTCTCTATGTATCGCTATGTATCTCTGTGTCTCTATGTGTCTCTCTGTGTCTCTATGTATCTCTGTGTCTCTATGTATCTCTATGTGTCTCTGTGTCTTTATGTATCTCTATGGGTCTCTATGTGTCTCTGTATCTCTATGTATCTCTATGTATATCTATGTGTATCTATGTGTCTCTATGTGTCTCTGTGTATCGCTATATATCTCTATGTATCTCTATGTGTCTCTATGTGTCTCTATGTGTCTCTATGCACCTCTATGTATCTCTATGTATCTCTATGCGTCTCTATGTGTCTCTATGTATCGCTATGTATCTCTATGTGTCTCTATGTGTCGCTCTGTATCTCTATGTATCTCTATGTATATCTATGTGTCTCTATGTGTCTCTACGTGTCTCTGTGTATCGCTATATATCTCTATGTATCTCTATGTGTCTCTATGTGTCTCTATGTGTCTCTATGCACCTCTATGTATCTCTATGTATCTCTATGCGTCTCTATGTGTCTCTATGCGTCTCTATGTGTCTCTATGTGTCTCTATGTGTCTCTATGCACCTCTATGTGTCTCTATGCATCTCTATGTATCTCTATGTATCTCTATGCGTCTCTATGCGTCTCTATGTGTCTCTACGTGTCTCTGTGTATCGCTATATATCTCTATGTATCTCTATGTATCTCTATGTATCTCTATGCATCTCTATGTGTCTCTATGTGTCTCTACGTGTCTCTGTGTATCGCTATATATCTCTATGTATCTCTATGTATCTCTATGTATCTCTATGTGTCTCTATGCGTCTCTATGCGTCTCTATGGGTGTTACTAGACGATCCATCACTTGTATTGCTCGTCCAGTCGCGCTCCTGTAGCCCGCGTCTTGAATTTGTCTCCGTGCGTCTCTCCGTGTCGCTCTGCCCGTCGAACTTCTTTCGCACCGTACCTTAGCCAACCGCGCTAATCTGCAGGAGGTGGGAAGAAGCGGCCCTCGTCGAGGGAGGTCCGCCTGCGACAAACACGGAACTCTCGTGGCGTTACATTGGCCGACACTGGAACTTGATCGATGACTGTTTAGAACCCCGGCACATGGTTCGCGGTGAGGAGGGAGAGAGAGAGAGAGGCGGCGGGGGGGTGGGGGTGGGAAAAACAACAAGGGGATATGCCCTTTGCCGGAGGAATGTTGATGCCGCCTATGTTTGCATGCATTCCCAACGTGGATCAAGCGCGAAGCGGGTAGCCGCTGCCGCTGCTGCCGCTGCTGATGCTCCTGCATCGCACCGAGTCTTGAGTCTGTGTCTGTGTGCGCGCGCGCGTGCGTTTGGGGAGCGGTGGCGCAGTGGTTAGCGCGCCACGTGCGCCACGAACCCGGCGACACGAGTTGGATTGGCCGCTCACGGCCGCAAACGCCAATGACGACTACCTAAAGCGGTCCTGGCCCCCCTCCCGCTAGGTCGACTCAGCCTCAAATGAGTACCTGGTGCGGTGTGTAAATATCGCCACGATCGGGCGTGGTGCTGGCCGCCCACCCCCTCGTGTGCCGTGCCGGCCTTTATAGGTGCTCGCTAACAGCACTTGCCCTGACAGTCTGTTAAAGGATATACCGGGGAACTTTGCCTTTGGATGTGTGTGCTCGCCAACAGCACTTGCCACAATGCTTCACGGGGGATCTTTATATTTGTATGTGTGGGGGGGTGGGGGGGGTCACGGGCGTTGGCCGTGAGCGGGAATCGAACTCGGGGTGCCGGGTTCGTAGCACACAGCGCGCTAACCGCTACACCACCGCGAGACAGACACAAAGACAAAGATACAAACACACTCAGACACACCGCCAATCGTCACTAAGTGGCGGTGACGTCACCACGGCGCTTGTGCCAGGCTAGGTGCACGTTAAGGCCACGTGAAGTGTCGAACGCCCACTGGCAGGAGGTCACGGGGCAGACCCAGGTGCCATGGGTCGACTGAGATGAGTGGCCGATGCATCACCTGTGCCCCCTACTGTGCCAACTTGCTGCGTTTTAGTCGCCCGGAGCTTCGCTCGTTGTTGTGAGCGTCGCTCCTCTGCCCTCCGTTGTTGCTGCCCAGTAGCAACGTCCTTCACCAGCTTCCTCGACTGAGGCCGATCTTGACACCGCTGGTACCAGTCATCGGCAAGTCCACTCAGCTCCACGTCCTCCTGTACCACATCACTCCATCTCTTCTCTAGCCCGTGCCGCGCCCGTTTAGCCCCCTCGATCCGGCCGAACAAAAGCTGTTTAGGCATGCGGTGGCTGGGCATGCGGGCTACATGACCCAGCCAACGCAGCCTTGCCTGCCGGAGGAGCTCACCGATGGGACTTTGTCCAGATCTTTGAAGGATTTGTGAGCTCATTACACAATCCAGCCTGGTTAAACCCAGGATGGATCGTAGGCATGCCAGCCTAAATGTTGTGTAATCATCGCCAGGAAGCACGCAGATTAGAAACACCCAGACACACACACACGCATATTTCCTCTTTATTTCAGCTGGAAAGTCCCATCGAGCTCAGCAGCTCTGCTAGATGGACGGCAGTGACAGCAGCTACACCGAGTTACATAGAGTCACATAGAGATCCATCGAGTTATATAGAAACCCATAGGGTTACATGGAGAATCGTAGGATGAAGCAGATATCCATCGAGTTACATAGAATCCCATAGAGTTATATGGAGACTCGTAGGATGACACAGAGATCCATAGAGTTACATAGAGACCCATATAGTTACATAGTGATCCATGGAGTTACATAGAGATCCATAGAGTTACATAGAAACCCATGTTGTTACATGGAGACTCGTAGGATGACACAGAGATCCATAGAGTTACATAGAGACCCATAGGGTTACATGTACTCATCGATTTACGCAGATATTCATCCTAGATACCCAAAGGGTTGCATGCAGACATAGACCCACAGAGTTTCAAAGAGACCCAGAGAATCACGTAAAGATCTAACGAGCGGAGCGCCGGGTGGCTAAAGCACAGCAAGTTGGCACAGTAGGGGGCACAGGTGGTGCATCAGCCAGTCGTCTCGGTCGTCTCGGTCAGTCGACCCGTTTTCATCTGGGTCTGCCCCGTCACCTCCTGCCAGCGGGCGTTCGACACTTCACGTGGCCTCAAGGTGCACATAGCCTGGCACAAGCGTCGTGGTGACGTCAGAGAGATCCATAGAGTTAGAAAGAGACTCAGAGACCCACAGCCCAAGAGCTTCGGCGGTGGTGGCAGTCCCAGGGCATTGCGGGGTGGGAATGCGCAAATGATTGAGGGGCAAAACGCAACAGATTATTGACATGGAACTCATGCCAGCGCTTACTACAAACAGAAGAAACACTAAATAAATAGTGCTTACATGCAAATCAACAAAAGTGCCAAAAATCCAGCCTCAGACGCGTGTCTAAATAAACCGAGAAATACAGAAATACACAGAGACATACACACAGAGACACACACACACACATAGAGAAAGACACAACAACAACAACCGCCATTCGCCATTAAGTGGCGGTGACGTCACCACGACGCTTGTGCCAGGCCAAGTGCACCTTGAGGCCACGTGAAGTGTCGAAAGCCCGCTGGCAGGAGGTCACGGGGCAGACCCAGCAGGTGCCACGGGTCGACTGACCGAGATGAGAAAGACACACACACAGAGACACACACACAGAGACACACACACAGAGACAAAAAAAATACAAAGATCTCCCGTATAGCCTTAACAGACTGTAGGGGAAAGTGCTGTTAGCGAGCACCTATATACTGTAAAGGCCGGCACGGCACACGAGGGGGAGGGTGGCCAACACCACGCCCGGCCGCCTTTGTCTCCCCAGTGGCGATGTTTACGCACCGCACCAGGTATTCATTTGAGGCCGAGTCGACCTAGGGGAGGCCCGAACGCACGCGATGCAGTGCGCGAGTCTATGGCTAGACATACCCTGTAACACATAGAGACACACAACAACAACCGCCATTCACCACTAAGTGGTGGTGACGTCACCACGACGCTTGTGCCAGGCTACGTGCACCTTGAGGCCACGTGAAGTGTCGAACGCCCGCTGGCAGGAGGTCACGGGGTAGACCCAGATGCCACAGGTAGACTGACTGAGACGACTAGCTGATGCACCACCTGTGCCCCCTACTGTGGCAACTTGCTTTGCTTTAGCCACCCGGCGCTCCGCTCGTTGTTGTGAGCGTTGCTCCTCTGCCCTCCGTTGTTGTTGGAGGGCGACTGCCTCCGACTGCCCAGTAGCATCCTTCACGAGCCTTCTCCACAGAGGCCGATCTTGACACCGCATCCTCCTGTACCACATCACTCAATCTCTTCTCTGGCCAATGCAGCCCGTTTCGCCCCCTCGATCCGGCCAAACAAAAGCTGTTTAGGCATGCGGTCGCTGGACATGCAGGCTACATTGCCCAGCCAACGCAGCCTTGCCTGCCGGAGCAGCTCATCGATGGAACTTTATCCATATCTTTCAAGGATTTGTGAGTTCCTCACACAATCCAGCCTGGGTAAACTCAGGATGGATATTAGGCGGGTGAGCCTAAATGTTTCTAACCGGCGAAGATGTTCCAATAGGGGGATCCATGGTTTGCAAGTGTAGAAAAGGGAGGGAAGACCTGAAGCTTCGTGCGGAGCGACAGACCAGGTAGCTTCCACACAGCGTTACGCAACAGATGAAAAGATAATGCCGCTCGACTGATTCGGAGTGAGACCTCTGCTGTTAAACCGGAGCCGGTCATGAGCACTCTGCCCAGGTATGGGAAATTCTCCACTCTCTCCACAACTGCACTATCACCAATTGGGAGTTGTGGGGGTGGAGTGTCCGATGGTACAAATACCCAGGCAGGTGCTTAGTTTTGGTGGGGCTGATGGTAAGGCCCCACCTCTTAGTGGCACGCTCCAGTCTCAGCAGCAGCGTCTCCAACTCCTCCTCTGAGTGAGCAGCAATTACCAGATCATCATCGGCATACATAACGTGGTTGCGCACTAGGGAGCCATCCCTTGACCCCACCCGGGCATCGATCAGCCTCCCATTGTATCTGTCCCAGATGTAAATTCCTCCGGTACAGATATTGAAGGCTTCACGAACTACGTGGTCGAAATAGATGTTAAATAATGTGGGAGCCAGAGGACATCCCTGTCGCACCCCAAGGTGTACAGGGAATGGCTCCAACTCCCGGCCACGTAGGTTTACCCGGGCCCACTCACCATTATGAAAGTCCTTATTGATTGTGAGCAGAGGGTAAGTGACTCCGAAAGCACGAAGAACTACCCAAAGCCCAGGCCTACTGATGGTATCATCGGCCTTGACCAGGTCAATAAAGCAGAGATGTAGGTCTTGTTGGAATTCCCTACACCTCTGCTGTAGCAGACGGACAGAAAATATTGCATCTGTGCAGGACCGTCCTTTCCTGAAACCGCATTGGGGCTCCGCAAGCCTCTCCTCAGCGTGCCTGGCAAGGCGATGTTGAATAATCCTTGCCAGATTCTTTCCTGGCACACTGAGGAGTGAGATGCCCCTGTAGTTGCTACAGTCTGTGCGGTCCCTCTTCTTAAAAAGGCGGACCACCAGGGCATCCTTCCAGTCCTGCGGAACCCGTCCAGTGGTCAAGACTGTTGTTATGATGTCATGTAGGGCAGTATGTGCACAAACGCCACCCTCCCTCAGCATTTCGCTTGGGTGATAATCTCTGCCCGGTGCCTTTCCTGGTCTCAGGCTCTGGATTGCCTTCAGTACTTCCTCAACAGATAGCACCTCAGCCAGCCACTCACCAATATTTGAGGCACCGCAGCCTCGGCAGGGTCATTCCCACTTTGTCCCACGTTGCTATCCAGGCTGCGGGATGTCCCACTCCCCCAGGACCTCACAGAAATGCTCAGCAAATCTGCAAACCGGTTCCTGGGGGTCGGAGATTGGATCACCGTTCTTTCCCCTAATGATGGTAATAGGTGTGGCGCTGCAGGTTACTTTTTTGATAGAATTAAAAAGGGATTTGTGATCGCGGGCCATTGAGGCAGACTCCATCTCCTCAGCAACCTGCGACCACCACCCATCCTTGCAGCGCCTCACGGCTCTCCGAACCTCTGAGCGAAGGCTGCGGCAAGCCTCCTCATTCTCTGACGTGGAATGCTGCAGCCGATGAGAGTGGGCCTGTCGCTTTTACTCAGCCAGCTTGAACACCTCCTATGTCAGCCAGGGTCTCTGGGGAGGTCTGGACCGCGTACTCAAAGCAGCCATTGCAGCTACATGAGTCACAGTCCTAAACCTCGCCCATTTCCCCTCGACAACAGGAGGAGTGAGGGACGATGCCAACCCCAGCCGCAAGCGATGATTAAATTCTCGCTTGCAACTTTCATCAGCTAGCTGAGACCATGCCACTAAGGGTTTGAATTTGGTTCTGGGTGAACACCCACCACTGGAGAAGAAGAATGGCAGGCGCATCTTACAGATGACAAGTCGATGGTCAGTGGGCAGATCAGCTCCACAGTAGGTCCTGGTGTCAAGGACATGGGCCCGCATCCGCTGTTCCATCACTATGTAGTCCAGAAGATGTTCTTGCTTTGACCCGGCATGCATCCATGATGTTGTGTGGATGCGCCGATGGTAATTACAAGCCCATGGACTGCACAAAAATCGATCAGCCTCCTGCCGTTTTGATTGAGCTGATCTGGCCCATGCCTTCCAATCACTCCAGACCAGGTGCCAGCATCATGACCAACTCGGGCATTGAAGTCGCCCAACAAGATGACTATCCCGAGGGGCCAGTTTAGCTAGGATCTGTGACAGGAGGTCATAGAAGGCATCTCACTCATCGGCCTTGCCTGCATCCCTTCACGGATGTTCGTCTTCAGTGGGGGCATAAGTAACCACGACCACCACTCCTGACCTCTGATGGATGGGAAGGCGAACCCAAAGTAGCCTGAGGCTTACAGCTTCCAACACCTCAATGCCACGCCCCCTTCATTATTTTGTTCAGAAGAAGAGCCACTCCCTGTTGTTTGGCAGTCTCCTGCCCCGAGAAGAGGACTGTCCACCCCTCATGGTTGCAGGAGCCAGAGCCGGTCCACCGGACCTCCTGAATACCACATAAATTCAGGCGGTACCGGTCCAGCTCCCGACAGAGGAGTGGCAGCCTCTCCTCCGCAGTGAGCATTTGAACATCCCACATGGCCACACGCAGTGGTTTATTGTTGTTTCTGGAGGAGCCCCGAGGGTAAGGATTCAGTCTCCTGGCTCCGCCAAATGGGGTTTGGCCAGGAGACGTCATAGACGCCTGTCCCCCCGGGGCCTCCGGCACAAGCTTATTAATTAAAAATTTCCGTCGTGGTTTAGTGGTAATTAATTTAAGGTGGAGGGGTTACCAGCCCCTCGCACCCATCCATAGCCCCCTTTTGGTCGCTGTGGTGGTCACAAATGCCATGAGGGGAAAGGCCAATCGGAATTGGCCCTCCCCCCACAGCACTGCCCACGACAGCATTGCCCGTCCGGCACCATGAGGAGGTAGGGGGTTGTTTTGCCGGACTAGAGACACACACACACACGTAGAGAAATACATATACACGTAAATACATACAGAGACACACACAGAGACACACACACACAGAAAAAGACATACACGTACATACACACAGATACACATACAGACACACACACACATAGAAATGGACATATACACATACATACATACACATAGAAAGATACATATACACGTACAGGTGGACAGATCCAGGTTATTGTATATTTTACTGCGTGTACCCGATTTACGACGTTTAAATGTCACTGGTTCTATTTACGCCGTCAAAACTCGCAGCTTCCGATACGACTCCGAACCCACATTCTGTCTGGTTTCCGATGTGGCTTCGGCGCTTTTGCTCTTCTCGAGGGTTTTTTTTCGCGTGGATTTTTTTTGCCGAATGAAACGCCCCCCCCCCACCCCGTTAAACACGGCCGATGGAAAGGGAAAAAAACGCAACAACATCGTCAAGTGGCGTTTTTCCTGTTTGTACTATGGGAAAACGGGCTCGTTATATGAAGGGAGTTCCATGGATTTATTGTGTCGTAAAAGCGGGGATCTCCGGTATATATTTTATTATCGTATAAGACAAAGACCCACCGTATAGCCTGGACTGACTGTTAGGGCAAGTGCTGTTAGCGAGCACCTATGAAGGCCGGAACGGCACACGAGTGGGTGGGTGGCCGATACCACGCCCGGCCGCCTTTGTCTCCCCGCAACTCAATTGAGGCTGAGTCGACCTAGGGGAGGCCCAGGACCAGTTCAGATAATCGTCACCGGTGTTGGCCGTGGCCAGGAATCGAGCTCGGGTTCGTAGCGCTAACTGCTGTACTACTGCACACACACACACACGTACACGCGAGCATCTGTGTGTACGCGTGTGTGTGTATGCGCGTGTGTGTGTGTATACGCGTGTGTGTGTGTATACGCGTGTGTGTGTGTATACGCGTGTGTGTATACGCGTGTGTGTGTACGCCTGTGTGTGTGTACGTGTGTTTGTCTGTACGTGTGTGTGTGTGTTCGCGTGTGTGGGTACGCGTGTGCGGGGAGCGGTAGTGTAGTGGTTAGCGCGCTGCGCTACGCACCCGGCCACCCAAGTTCGATTCCCGCTCACGGCCAACACCCAGTGACGATTATCTGAACCGGTCATGGGCCTCCCCTAGGTCAACTCAACGTCAAATGAGTACCTGATGCGGGAGACAAAGGCGGCCGGGCGTGGTGCTGGCCACCCACCCCCTCGTGTGTCGTTACGGCCTTCATAGGTCCTCGCTAACAGCACTTGTCCCAACAGTCTGTTCAGGCTATACGGGGATCTTTGTCTTTCGTGCGCGCGCGCCTGTGTGTGTGTGACACTGACTGCGCGACGGGCAGAACGTTTGACAGCAATTATGGTCGATGAGACGTTTCGTTTTAATAAAGGGAACTGGAAGGAATTATGGTTATTAATCTGCCAGAGACAGGGACATAACAAAGATCCCCCATATAGCCTCTAACAGACTGCTGGGGCAAGTGCTGTTCTCGAGTAGCACCGATGAAGGCCGGCACTGTACACGTGGGGGTGGTGTGTCAAACACCACGCCCGGCCGTCTTTATCTCCCCACTGCTGTTGCTTACACACCGTACCAGGTGACTCATTTGATGCGTGCGAGACATCGGACCGGTTCAGATATTCCGCGCCGGTGTTGGGCCGCGTGAGCTGGAATCAAACCTGAGTCGTCTGCTGGTTCGTAGCGCAGTCCCCTAACCACAGCGCCACCGCTCCCCCCCTCCCACACTCTCAAAATCCCCGCAGTCTCTGGAGCACTTCTGGCAAAGACACAAAAATGCGACGCGTTCCAAATTAAAGAAGCCCGCCCGGTGCACGGCCCCACCACGGAGTGCGCAGGCGGTGCAACTGCGCCGGTTGCCCACCACAAGATGCAGGGGCCCCAGGGTCGAGAGGACACCCCGGGCAAATGGGGCTCAATGCTTACACCACAGAGGCCCATAGACTCACACATAGAGGCCCATAGACTCACACATAGAGACCCATAGACTTGCATAGAGACTCGTATATTCAAACATAGAGACGCATAGACTCACACATAGAGACCCATTTCTACACAAAGAGACCCATAGACTCACACAGTGAGGCCCATAGACTCACACATAGAGACCCATAGACTTGCATAGAGACTCGTATACTCCAACAAAGAGACCCATATACACAAATAGAGACCCATAAACTCACACATAGAGACCCATAAACTCACACATAGAGACCCATAGACGTACAAAGAGACCCATTTACTTACATAGATACCCATATAGTTACAAAGATACCCATAAACTCACGCATAGAGACCCATCGACTTACATAGAGACTTATATACTCACACATAGAGACCCATATACTCAAACAAAGAGACCCATATACACACATAGAGACCCATAAACTCACACATAGAGACCCATATACTCAAACAAAGAGACCCATATACACACATAGAGACCCATAAACTCACACATAGAGACCCATAGATGTACATAGAGACCCATATACTTACATAGATACCCATATACTCACATAGTGACCCGTAAACTCACTTAGAGATCCTACACTCCTAGAGAGTACGCTGTGAACCTGGCCAGCCTAAGTTCGATTCCCGGCTACGGCCAACATCAGTTGCGAGAGATATCCGACGACCCCTGAGCACCCCCTCCGTTCAGCTTCTCCACAGACGCGCACTTCACCGGCAGGGTGAAGTATGGTCAAACAGCCCACGTGACCGACGCGGCGTGGGGGAGACCTTCACCCAGCAGTGGATTGACAAAGCGATCGTGGAATAATTAAATTGTTATATTCTTATTTTGCTTTCGCAGCTCATGTCCGTTTCTCACCTGTGTTGCTCTCTCTCTCTCCTACTTACCTCATTCCCTATCTTCCCCGATGCCACCACCACTACCACCACTAACTACTACTACCACCACCACACTACCATCAATACGACCACCACCACCGCTATCAACACCACCACCACCACCATGGACACGTGCTGACACCACGACCACCATCACCATAATCGTCACCTCCACCACCTCCACCCTCCTCCTTGCAGAAGCGCTGGCATAGACCTCCTCCACCGCCGCCGCCGCGATGGAAGGGAGCGTCGAGCAGAGCGGCCGGTGGCTCGGACACCCTCACGGGCCTTCTGCAACGCTCGCCCCGGGCCAGCACCACCACCACCACGGCCACCACCACGGCGTGGAGTCCAACCTAGGCCACGGCGGCTACGGGCCTGAGTCCGGGGCGGCCGGGCAGCTCATGCCGGCCGACGAGTTGGACGCCTTCCTCAACCACCTGGATGGTCCCGTGGCCCCCGTGCACGGGCCCTACTACGCCACGGGGCCCGGCGCTCGCCTCCACGGCTACCGGCAGGCCCACGGTACGCTTGTGGGTGAGCCACGGTGGCTATCTCGCCTGGTATACAGGAGGTCTTGGGTTCGAACCCGGCCCTGATGATGCCTGCTGTGAATTGAGTCTGCGTCTGTCTCATCATCATCATCATCACGGTGGCTAGGAGATGTTAGCTACCTCGCCTGGTATGCAAGGAGGTCGTGGGTTCGATCTCGATCCCTGATGCCTGGTGTATGTTTGGAGGTTGTGGTGTCTCTCTCTCTCTCTCATCATCACGGTGGCTTGGAGATGTTAGCTACCTCGCCTGGTGTGCAGGAGGGTCGTGGGTTCGATCCCGACCCTCACATCTGCTGTATATTTGGAGGTTGCGGTGTCTCTCTCTCTCTCCTCGTGGTCGCGTGGATTTTTCTCCAGGTCCTCCGGTTTTTCCTATCCCCAGTTAGAATCGACAACACTCGCTCGGAGTGTTTGGCTGCTATAAATTTCTACTCGATGATAAGCCGCCACTTCGTTGAGCAATAATTTGTGATAGCCAAATCGCTTCTCAAAAAGAGCTAAATATCTCAGTGGGGCCTTAACCTGGTAAACATATAAATGAATAGTCGTAATACGTTCTCTGTATGTGCTTCCCACGTGACACCGTCACCTCCTGCATCATGATCCCATCCCCGTCTCTCTCTCTCTCGTATCGGAGGGAGCGAGCGTGCGCGTCGTTCTTAATGTGCGCACGGACGGAGCTTGGGGTGGCATTCACGCCGGCTGACAATCACGCAGCCGCGGGCGTTTCAGGGAGGGATGAGGCTCCGGGAGAGATCGTCGGCGTGAAACGCGCTCAGACGCAGAGCGCGCGCTCGAAGGCTGCGTCTGAGGACATCCCGCGCGGTTGCGAGGGACGTCACATACAAGACCGCCTGCCTCTGCCACAATGCCTTCATATCCGCCTGCCCGCCCCGTACCTTTCTTCATTATTGACAACTTGCAGCTCAGCACACGGCAGATGCCTGCGCAGCGCGACTACTCACGACCTCCTCTTGATACCAAGATCCAGGATGGTCATGTCTATGTGCCGCTTCTCGGTGGCAGCCCCAACAGTCTGGAACGATATCCCTCTGCACATTCGCAGCATCACCTCAATCGCCTCTTTCAAGAGACACTTAAAAACTCACCTCTACAACCACGTGCTTTCGAGCGACTCTGAGCTTGGCTCCGCGCCTCTGAGTTGCGGCCACTACGTCTGCAAATTTGCGCGCATTACAAATTGAACTATAATTATTATTATCATCCGGCGCGAGCTCTTGCGTCACGTGGGACAAAGTAATCGACGCGTTCCGCAAGTTCGACTGCGTCCCCCTAACACCACCACCAACAACAACTACCCCACCCTCATCTGCTTTGGGTCTTCCGGTAAAGTCATGTAGATAGGTTCCAAGAAAATAACAAAAAAATAACAAAAAAATAACAAAAAACGACGACGTTCCGATCGCAAATGTTGCGATCGAAACGTCCGCTGAGTTTGGCTGGCCAGAATACCCCACAAAGTGGACAATTGGTTAAGATATTCACGTTCATCATTCAGACGGTGATTTCTCAGAACCACGTCGGGTCAGGCAAGGGGGGGGGCTCCTCTGTTTGGAACTAAATTCAACAAAAGGGGGCAGAATAGTCGCCAAACAAAGTCTGAGAACCGCTGCTGAATAAGCGCAGAGCCGCATTGTGAACGCGGAGTTCGAACTCCCGGCGAAGACAACGAGAAACAGCGGCCGCCCCAAGCCGTGTGAGTGGAACAGGGGGAAGCGAGGAGAGTGAAGGTGGAGGTAGACAAGGACTAATCATTATTATTTTTAAAATTTATTCCACCAGGTAAGGGGCCGTCCATAAATGACGTCACGCACCTAGGGGGGGGGGGGGTTCAGACATTTGTGACGATGTGTGACGGGGGGGGGGGGTTTGAGAAATGTGACGTCACATCAAAATGTGCAACTTTAAATAAATATAGACAACACGTTCTATTTAATTAAATAGACTTTTTAATAAATGTTTTCTCCTACAACATCAGAGTGCAGCGCCACATTAAATAAGCACTACAATGACAATAGTTTAAAGCGATTTGAAACATGTTTTATTTAAAAAATGGAAATATGGTTTGGGGGGGGGCAGAGCTTTGTAACGTCATATTTGAGGGGGGCGGGGTCTGACTTTTTGTGACGCCGTGTGACGAAGGGGGTGGGGCAAAAATCGTCCAAAATCGCGTGACGTCATTTATGGCCGGCCCCTAAGGCCCCACTGAGCTCATATGTGACCCTTTGTCAGAAGCGATCTGGCTTTCACAAATTCTGAGTCAACGAAGTGGCTCATCATCAATATCATCACGTGGAAATGTATAGCGGTAGCCAAATACCCTAAACGCACTTTGATTCTAAATGTGGAGGGGAAAACTGAAGGGCCCGGAACCCATGCGACCAACGGGGAGAGAGATGTCCGAACTACAAATTTGCAGGCATCGGGGAGGAGATTGAACCCGGGCGAGGTAGTTGACATCTCGCCGGTAGCGATGTGACGACAACAACAACAGCAGCAGCAGCCATCTTGGGCGGGAGGGTGGCAGCAGGTGTAATCATCAGTGCCTACAGCAAGGCCGTAATTATAATATATATTGGGGGGCCACATCCCCCCCCCCCCCAATATTCAAATATGTTCAGAATGTCCCACCCCCCCCCCCCAATATATTGCTATAAAATAGATGTCTGTTTATATGATTGTGGTTATGGTTGTACTTTTTTAATCCCGAATCTCTGCCATTACATACAATGAAACAAGAAAAGGTAAAAAAGAAAAAAACAGAGCAATGTAATACAATACACTATTAGACATTATTGTGTAAAAAGAAAAAGTCCATCCCATGTGTTAGCGAATTTTTTAATATTATAGGCAGGAAATGGCAGGAAATTCGTTTTCATTTTATTTTTTCTGGGGGGGGAGGGACCCCCAGACCCTCTGGAAGATTTGGTCCCCCCAATGTTGACTCCATGGCTACGGCCTTGCCTCACAGCAATAAGGGGCTGGGGTCTGATTGCTCAACTCGGTCGCCTTGCAGTGCGGAGTTTGTTTTGTCCTCCGCCTGTTCTGCCTGCGTTGTCTCTGTGTTCTCCGGTGTCTTCCTCGAGCTAAAAACAAACAACAACAACAACAACGACATTGTAACTGATATCGGCTAAAACATCCCAAAGTAACAGCTGGACCCTCCTGAAAGAAAACACGTAGTTTTCCTGGGTAAATGTCATCGTACTATGTTAGGATAAAAGTTTCTGGCTGGCCGGCATGTCGTGGGGGTGGCGAAATGTTAACAACCTCGCCTGGTATACAGGAGGTCATGGGCTCGATCCAGACCCTGACGCCTTTATATATTTACTAGTGTCGGGTGGTGGCGGGTTGAACGACACATTTATATGTATGCAATATAACCCCCAAAAACCTGCATTATGGATGATATTTGTCGCATAAGCCTACGTGTTAAACTGTATATTTGGAGTTTGTCTCTCTCTGCATGGTAGCATGGATGTTTTTCTCTGGGTCCTCTGCTTTTTCCCTACACATTTAATTTTTTTTTAGAAAAATGTAGAGGGATTGTAAATGTTGTGGCTTGGCTCTCCAACACACCAATGTGCTGTACTAGTAACGAATTGGCATGTTCTGTTTACGTGACAACCCTTACTAATTGGCAGTATCGGGTGATAAGCCACTTCGTTGAGCTATCATTTGTGGCCAGGTCATTTCTGAAAAGCAGCTATACAGCTCAGTGGCGCCTTACCTGGTAAAATAAAAAAAAAACTTTTATTTGAGTTTTTTTTCAGTGGGCGAGCAGGTGGGCAAGTGACGTCATGTGGTGATGTCACCATCCACACCTCCCACCACCCCCGTGTCTACCCTCCGCCCCCACTGAGTATCCGACACATATGTGCGGAAAGTAACAAGAAGAGGCATTTTTTTTAATTGGGTCAAAGTGGCCGCAATGCGCTGTGGTGAATACGAAGACGGTGTTAGTCCTGAATGAATAACGTCACGAAGCAACAGTGCTTAAAGAGCCACCGCATGCTGCTTCGGAGCCGCAGGTTGTCGACCCTTGGGCTAGTCCATCCTGCTGCTACTCTCTGCCCTGCCCCCCAGCTATGACCAGGCCTACCCTTAGCCCTATCACTAGCCCTACTACCCCTGGCACTAGCCATATTACTACCCATTGCTACTCCGAGCACTACCCATACTGCTCCTCCATCCACAGCTCCCTCCTTCATCCACAGCTCCCTCCTTCATCCACAGCTCCTTCTTTCATTCTCAGCTCCTTCCATCCACAGCTCCCTCCTTACTCCACAGCTCCCTCCTTCATCCACAGCTCCCTCCACCATCCACAGCTCCCTCCACCATCCACAGCTCCCTCCATCCACAGCTCCCTCCTCCATCCACAGCTCCCTCCTTCATCCACAGCTCCCTCCTTCATCCACAGCTCCCTCCTTCATCCACAGCTCCCTCCTTCATCCACAGCTCCCTCCTTCATCCACAGCTCCCTCCACCATCCACAGCTCCCTCCTCCATCCACAGCTCCCTCCACCATCCACAGCTCCCTCCTCCATCCACAGCTCCCTCCACCATCCACAGCTCCCTCCTTCATCCACAGCTCCCTCCACCATCCACAGCTCCCTCCTCCATCCACAGCTCCCTCCTTCATCCACAGCTCCCTCCTTCATCCACAGCTCCCTCCACCATCCACAGCTCCCTTCATCCACAGCTCCCTCCTTCATCCACAGCTCCCTCCTTCATCCACAGCTCCCTCCTTCATCCACAGCTCCCTCCTCCATCCACAGCTCGCTCCTTCATCCACAGCTCCCTCCTTCATCCACACCTCCTTCCTTCATCCACAGCTCTCTCCTTCATTAACAGCTCCCTCCTTCATCCACAGCTCCTTCTTTCATTCTCAGCTCCTTCCATCCACAGCTCCCTCCTTACTCCACAGCTCCTTCCTTCATCCACAGCTCCCTCCTTCATTCATAGCTCCCTCTATCCACAGCTCCTTCCTTCATTCACAGCTCCCTCCTTCATCCACGGCTCCCTCCTTCATTCTCAGCTCGCTCCTTCATCCACAGCTCCCTCCTCTCGTCCTCCCCCCTACGACGTCTGCCCTTATCCGCACGGTCCCCTCTCCCATTTCCTCCTCCTCCCCTCATCCCCGTCACCTCATTCCCAGTCACCAATCACACATCGCCACATCTCGGACCATGTCTTCTCATCTCCAGCCTCCAATCATATATCGCGCATTATCTGTATTTTGAAGTGATTTGTTTATCTTTCCTATACTTCGTACTGCTATTGTGTTGTTTTGTATTGTTTGTTGTTGTAACGTTTTGACCCCGTGCCCGTACCGGACATCTGCAAAAAAGAGCTTCGTAGCTCATCGGATTCCTCCTGCAGTATAAATAAATATTCCAATTCTGATACGGCGCGGTTACCCCCGGTAAAGTAGGTGCACGGGGATTGACATCAGTGTGTAAAGTACGGGGGGGGGGGGGGGGGGCGGGTAAGGTGGGGGGGTAAGGAACACCAATGTTGTGGGGACCGTTAACCGGCGGAAATTCTCACCACTGCCCCCCCGCCCCCCCACCCTTTCTGCAGGTGCCCAAGTCTGCCGTCCGCACCTTCTCGCTAGCCACCCGGCGCTGCCCTGGCTCGACAGCGGCAAGGCCCTGGGCGGGCACGCCTCTCACGGCCCGCCGGCGTGGGCCCTCCACCACGCGGCCCAAGCGGCCCACGCGGCCCACGCGGCCCACCAGGCCCACCACCACCAGCACCACCACCACCACCCCGGCGGACCGGTGAGCGCGCCGTACCACGCGGCAAGCCCCGCGGCCCACCACCACCTCTTCGGCTTCCCGCCCACGCCGCCCAAGGACCCCGGGACGCCGGAGGCGGCGCCGGGGCAGGAGAAGGACGGTGCCGGCGGTGGCGGCGGTGGCGGTGGCGGTGGCGGCCAGAAGGGCGTCCACTTTGGCCTCATGACGGCTGCCGAGCAGCAGGGAATGAAGATGGAGAACTGCAGCCCGTCGCGGGGAGGGGAGCAGAGCGGCGGTGGAGGCGGTGGAGGTGTGCCAGCCACCACGACGCACCACCCCATCCCCATGTACCCGCCGTACCTGAGCGCTGGCGGGCAGGATTACGGGCCGGCCCTCTACTCGCACGCCGGCCTCCTTGGCAGCTCCAACTCCAGCTTCACGCCCAAGCACAAGAACAAGGCCCGCACGGCCACAGGTACGCAGAGCGAGCCACGGTTGCGAGATGTTAACTATCTTGCCATGTAAACAGGAGGTCGTGGGTTCGATCCTGACTCTGAATATTCTCTCTCCCCGTGGTGGTTGCATGGATTTTTATCCAGGTCCTCCGTTTACCTCCTCATTTAAAATCAACATCAGGCGTTTAGAGTATTTGGCCGCTATAAATGTCCACGTGATGATACGCCACTACGTTGCGCTTTGATTTTTGATGGCCGTTGTCGCTTCTGAACAAAGAGTTATGCTACACCTCAGTGGAGCCTTACCTGGTAACATGAAAAATAATTTGAATAGTTTTGGTTTTAGCTACGGCCACCGCGATGTAATCGCCTAGTTGGTCTAGCGGCCAGAGCCTCCGGCCGTGGTGTCACATGACCACGCCTCCCTCCTCCCACTGCATAGTTTGCCGAGCCGATCCATCGTAATACGTTGACCGTGCAGAGATGTCCAAAATAATTTTGGCTCGGGGCAAAGCAGGACCAGGGGGCAGGGGGCTACCATTGCACGTGACGCAAGTCAAGCGCTCACTGTGGACGACGGAGCGTCGCCACGTCGTCGCCTTACACGCGTCCGATTAGCACGTTTGGCAACGTACGGTGCGAAAGAAGTTCAACATAGTATAGATATCCCGACGCGTCCGTTGATGCACGAGGCAAGGCGGCAATGGCTCGGCTTCTGTGGTGGCAAAAGCGGAAGTGCTGCCACCGCTTCACACTCATCCCAGAATGCACCACCGCGGCACGCCGTGTGATCGCCTGCTGGCGGTGTGTCAATGGCCCTGCGTGCTACAGTAGAGCTGCATCACAGCTGTCTGCACTGTGTTCCATGCGAGGCGGACACAATTACCGTGCTCCTCGGATAATCAAGAGTCTGGTGAATACGGTGTCTCCAAGTGGATAGGTCAAATTTTGTTTATGGAATTGAGACAGTGGAGGGAGAGGGGTCCTGCGATGGGGCGGAGGGGGGCAGTGCTCGAAATCCTACTCCAGGCCTGAACCAGTGGTTGGAAATTCCACATTCCTATGGCTATGAGGTGAGTCAACAGAACTACCACTCACAATGGACGTTTTTTGGGTTAGATCACGTACATCTATGTGATCTAACCCAGAAAACCTCTAATTATGGATGACTTTGGTCGCGAAAGCCTCTACGTGTTAAACAGAACGACCACTGTTCACGTCCCACATTGTACAAGCATAGATCTTTTGTCAATCCGCTGCTGGATGAAGGCCTCCCAGTCCCATATCGGTCGTAGGGGCAGGGGGTTATTCGACCCATACTTTACCATGCTGGTCAGTGCGGGTTGGTGAATACATCAAACATGTCCCCTGCACGAACCCTCTGCATATCGAACACGGGGTCAACCCACACACTGCCCTATTGTGGAAACCTGCTTGTCTATCAGTGGCCACCGCTCCAGGTGGCTTCCCAGTCTCAGCGCTTGCTTAGCTTGCCGCCGTGGTGATTTTGGTCGTGGGGTGACTTCGTGCGACGCGGTGCTCACGAATGCGCGTCCCGTGACACGAACACGCGGGCTCGTTTTCGCAGCGTCACAGCGCACGCACGCATCCCGCGCACGCACGTGTCACGCGCACGCACGTGTCACGCGCGCGCACGTGTCACGCGCACGCACGTGTCACGCGCGCGCACGCACGTGTCACGCGCACGCACGAGTCACCACCGTGGGATCGTCTGAGGCTAAATGGCAACCCGTATCTGTCCGTCGATTTAACTGCGGCATAGCTCCAGCGTGGAACTGCGGCTTGGGCCTGCCACGTCCCGGTCTCTTGAGCTTTCCACAACGCACCACGTGGCTGTGACCGCTTACAAACCAGGCATGTGCCTAAGCGAGCGGCGTTGCCAAACTCTGACTGAACATCTTTTCCGGGAGATGTTTTTTTTGTGTTACTCTGAGTATTATTATTATGATAAAATTCGTTTATTTTTAAATATCCCCCATTATTAAAATCTCCCGGGATTGCTTTGAATAGTCACCGGGAGAGGATCGATGGAAAATTCCGGCGGAAACTCGCGGGTCAATCTGGGGAAGGAGGGATGTAGCAACCCTCCTAGCGAGCACGCGGGCTTCGAGAGCCATCGGAGCAGCAGCAGCTGCAACAGAAGTTTGCGACCGAGCAGAGAGGGCACGCGTGCTTGTGCAACGTCATCAGCAGCGGCAGCGATCGCTGAATGATGCTTCTTGTGTGTTTTTTTTTTAACGAGAGAGGAATTCTCGCTCGCTGAGACTCCGCTTGGCCCTGACCCTGGACAACCCACACGGTGATAGCTTATCCCGCACAATCCACCTCGCCCTCCTCCTCCTCCTCCTTGTTGTCTATCTGAACACTCCCCCCAAGCGGTTCGATCAAACCGTGGACGGGAACCTCTTCACCGCGCGGGAGAGAGTAAATCGACGAACAGGGGCGATGTTTCCTCTCTCCACGTATCCATCCGCCTCTGGGCATTCAAAAAAATATATATATTTCATACCCAACCCCCATCCGCCAGTGTTTCAAGACAAGCCAAAGTCTGGATCAGTTTCGACGCACAGAGTGTTAGCGGAGTCAGGCTTGCCTCGAATTAATGCTGGTGAACCGCTCGTCTTGCAGGCAAAGGAAACCTGTCTGAGCTGATGCGGGGACCTCCTCGTTCCAAGCGCAGTCGTTGTCGACATCCACAATTAAGAATTGTTAATTGAAAGGGCGGTGGCTGTGTTTGTTTGCAACGCTGTGACTCTCCGCCACGGTGGCTAGGAGATGTTAACTACCTCGCCTGGTGTACAGGAGGTCGTGGGTTCGATCCCAACCCTGACGCCTGCTGCTGTATATTTGGAGTTTGTGGTGTGTCTGTCTCTCTCTGTCTCTCTTCCTGTGCTCGCGTAGACGTTTTTTTCCCCGCGTTTTTTGGGTTTTCCCTCCACGTTTAGAATCGACGCGCGTTTCACAGCATGTGGCTGCTATAAATGTCCACGTGACGACAAGCCACTTCGTTGAGCTATCATTTGTGATAGCCAGGCCACGTCTGTTAAAGAAATATTTAGCTCAGTGGGGTCTTACCTGGTAAAATTAAATTTTTAACATATTTTTGTTTTAGCTTTTCCTCTGATGCCCTCTCCATTGCCCGGAACTCCGACCCCCCCACCTCCTTCGAGCTGTCCGTGCTGTCGACTTCCCTGCCTCTGTTCAGGTCCAGGCTCAAGACCTTCCTCTGCTGCTACCCTGCCTATGTATGACTGCCTCGCTCGCTCGCTCTCTCACGCTCGCTCTCTCTCTCGATCTGTCTTCATGCCAATGAACATTGCCACTGTTTCTGCCCATCGTCTTGAGATGTGTCCGCATTTAGACGCTGCAACGAAGCAGCATTGAGCCCAGCTCGTCACGTAGAGGCCCAATGGAGTCACTTAAAGATCCACGGGCTCACACTGAGACCGACAGACGCATAGGTTAACACAGAAACCCGTAGACCCGCATAGACACATATAGCACTACATGGTGACCCAAAGACTCACGCTGAGACCTATAGACCGGCATAGACACCCCTAGACTCACATGTGGACACACAGACTCACATGTCGAACCATAGACCCGCATAGACACCTCGTGACTCACGTGTGGACCCATAGACTCACAAATAGCCCGATGGACCCACGTAGACACATGTGGACGCACATGTCCACCAATAGACTCACACGGGGAGAACACTTTGGCTGCCTCCATGTGCAAAGCAAACACTGCCCCCCCCAATCCCCCCACTGTTTGTGTGCAGCGTCTCAAGCGAGATGTGGTCGCGTGCAGGAGACACTGCATGAAGAGGGCAGAAGCAGCATTGTTGTTGTCTTATTATAATCATCACCATCGTCATCATTAATCAATCGTCATTATCATCACTGCATATCCTGACGGCCAGCTTTTGCAAAGCAGGTGAAGGCATCCCCAGTGAGATGAGCGAAGGCATGACCAGCCAAGAGTTCTACTCCACGTGGCGTCCGGCACCATACGGAGGCACGGCTAATAGCACTAACGAGACATGCCTTTGTGTGTGTGTGTGCACGTTTGTTTGTACGTGTGTGTACGTGTGTGTGTGTGCACGTGTGTGTGTGTGTGTACGTGTGCACGTGTGTGTGTGTGTGCTCGCTAACAGCACTTGCCCCAACAGTCTGTTAAGGCTATACCGGGGATCTTTGTCTTTGTGTGTGTACGAATGTGTGTGTGTGCGTGTGTCTGTGTGTGTGGGGGGGAGCGGTAGTCGTAGCGATTCCCGCTCACGGCCAACGCCAGTGACGATAATCTGAACCGGTCCATGGCCTCCCCTAGGTCGACTCAGCCTCAAATGAGTACCTGGTGCGTCGTGTAGACATCGCCACTGGGGAGACAACGACGCCCTCGAATCGTGCTGGCCACACCACCCCCTCGTGTGCGTGCCGGCCTTCATAGGTGCTCGCAAACAGCACTTGCCCCTACAGTCTGTGAAGACTACACGGGGGGTCTTTATGCTATGTGTGGGTGTGTGTGGTGTGTCTTTATGTGCGTGCGTGCGTGTGTGTGTAGTGCTCATGTGTCCATGTGTATGTGTACGTGCATGTGCATGTGTACGTGCATGTGTGCTATGCGGGGGATCTTTGTGTGTGCACGTACGTGTCTAAATGTGTGTATCTGCGTGTCTGTGTGTATGTATGTATGTCTGTCTGTTTGTATGTCTGTATGTGTGTCTGTATGTCTGTATGTTTGTCTGTATGTCTGTCTATATGTGTGTCTGTATGTGTGTCCGTACATCTGTCTGTCTGTATGTTTGTCTGTATGTGTGTCCGTGTGTCTGTCTGTATGTGTGTCTGTATGTGTCCACCCCTCCTCCTCGATGCGCCTGCCGCGCCAGTCCTTGATCGGCTACCACGCTCACTAACAGCACTTGACCGCAACAACCCGCGCCCCATCGGCTATACGGGGGAGCTTTGCCTTTGTCTGTGCACGGCGTGCGCGTGCGTGCTGCCGTGTGACCACGTGCATCTGCGAGCCTGACCACACTTTACCTGCAATGAACTTTCAATGAACCTCACCATTCCCACAAGGGGGGAAGGGGGAAGTGGGGTGGGTCACGAGTTGAGGGGGGTCGAGATGAGGACGAGGAGGGCCCAAGACACAGCGGCTCCTCGTGGCCTTTAGTGTGGCCCCAGACGTGCCCCCCCCCCAATCGCCCCCCCTCGTGGCCTTTAGTGTGGCCCCAGACGTGCCCCCCCCCCAATCCACGAGAATTCGAATAAATAAGTTAATTAACACGTGCACGTTAATTTGCTTTCATAAAAAAAAATTGTGTCCATGAACGCGCCTCATCTGAAACGTGTCCGCTGTCTTCGTCTTTGTTGTCTGCGTCATCTCTCTGCCTCGACACTTCACGCACCTAGCCTGGCACGAGCGCTGGGGCGAGGTCACCGCCGCTTCGTGGTGGATTGCGGTTGTTGTTGTTGTGTGTGCGTGGGAGGGGGGGTGAGCGGTGGTGGAGCGGTTAGCGCGCTGCGCTGCGAACCTGCACCAGGTACTCATTGCGGGCCGTCCATAAGTGACGTCACGCACCTAGAGGGGGGGGTCAGATTTTTGTGACGATGTGTGACGAGGGGGGGGGAAGGTTTGAGAAATGTGACGTCACATCAAAATGCGCAACTTTAAATAAATATAGAATTGTTATAACAACACTAATTGCTATAACAACACTCCTACAACATCAGAGTGCAGCGCCACATTAAATACGTGCGACAATGACAATATTTTAAAGCGATTTGAAGCATGTTTTATTTTCAAAATGGAAATATGGTTTTGGGGGGGGGGGGTGGCTGAGCTTTGTGACGTCATATTTGAGGGGGGGTCTGACTTTTTGTGACGCCGTGTGACGAGGGGGGGGGGTCAAAAATCGTCCAAAATCTCGTGACGTCATTTATGGACGGCCCTTTCGACACGCGCGCACACCTGAAGGGCGGGTTTGGCTACGGCGGTGTTCAGGCAAGCGGCGATACGAACCCAGCTCGTCACCCACCACCCCATCGCCGGGATCCAAAGGGATCTAGAGAGGCGATTTAAAAAGTTGTTTTTATTTGAACCAGTTAACGCCCCCCCCCCCCCCACTGAGCTATTCAGATATGTGTTTTTATCAGAAGCAACCTGGCTTTGGCAAATGATAGCTCAACCAAATGTGGCTTATCATCAGCGTCATCACGTGGACATTTATAGCAGCCAAAAAAACTCTAAAACGCGTGCCGTTCAAGCTAAATGTGGAGGGGGAAACTGAAGGACCCGGAGAAAAATCACGGGGAGAGAGACACGCACACTCCAAATATACAGCAGCAGGCGTCAGGGTCGGGATCAAACCCACGATCTCCTGTACACCAGGCGAGGGAGTTAACATCTCCTAGCCACCGCGGCGCCCATTGGCGGGGAGTGGTGGCGCAGTGGTTAGCGCACTGCATTGGGAAAGTTTTGTTTGTTATTCAAGTCGAGAGTAAGTTCCCGCTCGATTGAGGCAGTGGTGTTCATCTCTCTCTATCTCTCTTTACAGTCCCGCAGAGCCAGTGGTGGAAATGTCACATTGCTATGCCAGGGACCGAGTCTATCCATCTTAGAGCCACAGTTGCTAGTCCCGTAGAGCGGTCCTCGTCTGTAATGACCAGGGAGAGATGATGAGTCGAATCAACCCCTCCCCCCACCCTCTCTTCACCCCAACCCTAAATTTTAACCTTCCATCTTGGAAGAGGTGGGAGTACCCTCACTTCACCCCACCTTCAAATCGACGAACTGTGGTGGCCAGGACCAGGGTGGCGTGGTGTGGGGTGAGGTGGGGCGGGGGGGGTGGTGAGGGGTGGGGTGGTGAGGGGTGGGGTGGGGTGGGGCGGGGTGGGGTGGGGCGGGGTGGGGTGGTGAGGGGTGGGGTGGTGTGGGGCGGGGTGGTGGGGGGTGGTCTGGGGTGGTGAGGGGTGGGGTGGGGCGGGGTGTTTCGGGGTGGGGTGGTGTGGTGTGGGGCGGGGTGGGGTGGGGCGGGGTGGGGTGGAGTGGGGTGGGGCGGGGTGGGGTAGTGTGGGGTGGTGAGGGGTGGGGTGGGGTGGGGCGGGGCAGGGTGGGGTGGAGTGGGGTGGGGCGGGGTGGGGCAGTGTGGGGTGGTGAGGGGTGGGGTGGGGTGGTGTTGAGCGGGGTGGTGTGGGATGGGGTGGTGTTCTCCATTGCTTCAACTGCCGCGCCGGGAGGTCAGATCTCCGGCAAGCCTCTGGCGTGCTGCAAGTCCCATAGCGCACGACCCATGGCAGCACTCGCGTTTAAACTGACTGCGCACATGTTGCCGTGTGGATACATGTTGCCGTGTGGATACATTTTACCGTACAGCTTCCGAGACGCCTGGCCAAGCGTGGGAAGAGTAGGCCAAGCTACCCCTTTAAGAAGAAGCCGTTTTAGAGAGCCCCCCCCCCCCTCTAAGCCAGGGGTCGGCAACCAAAATAACAAGAAGAGACATTTTTGGTAAAATTCAGTAAATTAAAAACCTCAATATTTAACGAGTCGGAACAATGCACTGCGCGGTGAATGCGAGACGGTGGTCCATACTGAATAACCGTCAGCCCTTGAAGAGCCGCATGCGGCTCGGAAGCCGTAGGTTTGCCGACCCCTGCTCGAAGCACACAGATAGAGCGAGAGACACGGACCCGTGCAGGCACTTTCACGGGCTGCGCCTTCGCCTATCGATGTGTCCCGTAGATTGGCAGTCCGGGCGTGTTTTTGGGAGTTCTGCACAAACCCAGATGCGACGCCGCTTACTGCCCGAGGTCGGAGAATCGGGGGGTGGGGGGTGGGGGTGGGAGTGTTCCAGCCCTGCTTTTCACGTCATAAAAAATCAACCCAATGACATTATGAGCTCGTAAAGAGCGACAATGCAATCAACGTCACGACGTCCAGCAGAGCCGTTTGACGGCAGACGACAGAAACAAGGCACCGTTAACCCACGCGTGGCCTTCGGCAGACTGGTGGGGCCAGTGCTGCTTGTTGCTGAACGCTTGGCGTTGTTTGGGGTTCATCTTCTTCTTGGTTCTTTCGGTAAAGTCATCACGTAGAAGGGAAATAATAAAATAATAAAAATAAAACATAATAAAATACAATTCTCACGACGTTTCGGCCACAACGCAAGCAGCCGTCCTCAGGTGAAGAACAGGTCTGTCGGGAAGACCTCTCTGGGCCTGTGCTCAGCAAAACGGGACCCCACCGTAGAGGCTTCAACGGGACCAGCCCCCGTCATAGGAATGTGGAATTTCCACCGCTGATCTCTGCAGGGCTGTAAACGGGAGATGTGCGCGCCGACGCTGCTGAATTGAGTGGCGGGCGACGACTTTGACTCCCAGACGAGAGTTTACACGTCTCTTGAAATGAGCGAAGTCATTTCTTGTTTTATTATAACAGCATGGGGGGGGGGGACGGTGATGGGAGGAGGGAATTCTCAAAGTTGGAGCAGGGCGAGGGAAGAAGCAGAGAAGTGTTGTGGGTGGGTGCGTGATTGGGTGAGTGGGTGGGTGATTAGGTGAGTGGGTGGGTGGGTGAGTGGGTGAGTAGGTAGGTGAGTGGGTGGGCGAGTGGGTGGGTGAGTGGGTGGGTGAGTAGGTGAGTGGGTGAGTGGGTGGGTGATTGGGTGAGTGGGTGGGTGGATGAGTGGGTGAGTGGGTGAGTAGGTAGGTGAGTGGGTGGGCGAGTGGGTGGGTGAGTTGGTGGGTGAGTTGGTGGGTGAGTGAGTGAGTGGGTGGGTAAGTGGGTGGGTGGGTGGGTGGGTGGGTGAGTGGGTTGGTGAGTGGGTGGGTGAGTGGGTGGGTAAGTGGGTGGGTGGGTGAGTGGGTGAGTTGGTGGGTGCGTGAATGAGTGGGTGGGTGAGTGGATGGGTGGGTGGGTAAGTGGCTTGGTGAGTGGTCATTACTTTCAAATCAAGATTACTGATGCTCGTCTAGCGATAGAAGAGTGATAAGGCAGAGACTGGTGGTGAGATGTTAACTACATCGCCTGGTATACAAGAGGTCATGAGTTCAATTCCCACCCTGACTCCTGCTGCTGTATATTTGGAGTTTACGTCTCTCTCTCTCTCCATGGCCACGTGGATTTTTCTCCGGGTCCTCTGGATTTTTCCTCCACATGTAGAAACACGCCTTTGGGGTATTTGGCTGCTATACATGTCCACGTGATAAGCCACTTCGTCGAGTTGTCATTTGTGGCCAGGTTGCTTCTGAAAAAGAGCTGTTCAGCTCAGTGGGCCGTACCTGGTAGAATAAAAAAAAATTGTTTATAGTTTAATAGTTTCAATAGATATTTCAAATTGACGTCATTTAAATTTCCGAAGCGATATTACCTCTCATATCCACTACGGTGCCCCTTCTCGACTGACGTTGTTCATTACAGCCCAGCTACCACAAGGAACTTGCTATCGAACACCGCTGCGATCGAGACATTGCACGCTTTGAGAAAATCACTGCCAGCAGTTGCCACCCCGACGGGTACCAAGACTGCCAATCGTGGGTCTACGTCTCAAAATGGGGGAATAATAAGCAGACGCATCTCAGCCCGCATCTCATACGCAAAGCTCGCATGAACTCTTGACGCTTAACCTGCCAATCCTTCCTCGGAACCCTCCTCCTCCCCTTCCCCTCCCCCTACTCCCTGCATCCTTACACCACCCACCGCCTCTCTAACATCCCCCCCCGTAGGCGATCCGCAGACATTTGGCCTCGCATTCCCATTTAAACTTTTTTTTTTTGCGTGTTCCTTTTGTGCAGCAAAAAAAAAATAGAACCTTCGACTCGACGACCGCGTCTCACCTGTCAATAGTAGCGCGCCGCCCTATTGTGTTACAGCTCGTCACAGCGTGCCCCTTTGTGCTGCCCTAAACGGCTACAGGTGGCAGGGGAGGTGAAAAGGGGTTACTTCTCAAGCCAGTCGCACTAATGCATCGCTGGGTAAACCCTTATCTGTTAACAATATTGCCAGCTTTGAAATATATAAATACGCGTGTGCACGAGTTCTGAGAGATTTCCTCCTCTGCGGGTTTTTTTTCTTCGTTGAGTGCAGTTTGAGGTTCGTGGTAATTCAATTTTGACCGGGCCCCCAAACAGTCGAAAGTCACAGACGTGGCAGCATTTGGTTTGTGTTTGGCGAGGGGGTTGGTGGTTGGGGTGGGTGGGTGGGTGACCCGAGTGAAATGTTCGCGAATGTAATCCTGCAATTGCACGGAAACGCACGGAGGGTAGCCGTGTAAGATTTCCTGGCTCAAAATAGGCAGCTTCCGGGAGGCATTGGTGCGCACCTCCCGCTTACAGGCCTGCCGAGCCAGCGGTAGGCATTCCACATTCATATGGCGGGGCCAAGTTTTATCCCCGTCGAACAACCCCTGTTGTGACTTCCACCACGAAGCGGTGCTTCTTTTATCGACCCCCCTCCAACCCAAAGGGAGGGATGATTGACCGAGTCAATCGTCACCTCCAAACCGGAATTTGAACTCACTCACTCGCTCTCTTACTTTACCGAATGGTGGGCACACACACAGTGGTTTAGCGAGCTGACCTATGAACTCAGCAACCTCAGTTCGATTCCTGATCAAAGGCTACCATGAACCCCAGAGTATTAGACATAACACACCTCCAGCCCCCCCCTCTCCCCTTGTATTTTAAAGCAAACGTTGCGGGCGATGGGGGAGGGTGCCTCTTATAATCCGGCAAATGTGAGTGTGCGTGGTCACAATCGTATAACTTTACTGACACTGGGTACACGGCTGGGAAGGATCATACAATCCGGAGGGTATCAGTGGCGAGTGATATTTGAACGTGGGGCTCCCTCCCTCCCTTACATCAACCCGCACCCACCGGCATGGTGAAGTATGGTCAAACAAGCCCACTCCCTCTTTGGTTTTTTCGGGAAAGTCACGTAGAAAGAGAAAATAATACATTTAATAATACATTAAGCCCACTCCTTATAACTCAACAGGAGCGGTTAGGCATTTGTGCGGACGCTCATCGTCCGTGCACTCCCGTATCGCTCCGCGCGTTGATTCCCAGTGATCGTAGCGCGCGCTTCTTGATTGTCCCAGATCGAGGCACGTGAACGAATTCTTATTCTCATAGCCTGGAGCCCCCCCCCCCAGCCCCCCCCCCCGTGTCCCGTAGACTCTTTGTGACGTGGATGTTTGTGTTGTGCTCGGGGTCATTCTAATAGTCATCTTTGTTGTTCGCTTTTGTGCCGGTGTGTGTGTGTCTTTGTCTCTGTGTGTGTGGGTGCATCTATATGTGCCCATGTTTGTATGTGCACGTGTGTGTGTGTGTGCCTGTGGCTTTGTGTGTGTGTGTGTGCCTTTCTTATGGTGTGTGCCAATGTGTATTATTATATTTCTATGTGCTGTGTGTTTGTCTATATGTGTGTGTGCCTGTGTGTGCCTGTGTCTTTGTCATAGTGTGTGCGTGTCAATGTGTGTTAATTTATTTCTACGTGTCTCTGCGTGTGTGCGTCTGTGCGTGTGTGTGTGTGCGTCTGTGCGTGTGTGCGTGTGTGTGCGTCTGTGCGTGTGTGTGCGTCTGTGCGTGTGTGTGTGTGTGCGTGTGTGTGTGTGTCTGTGCGTGTGCGTGTGTGTGTGTGCGTCTGTGCGTGTGTGTGCGTCTGTGCGTGTGTGCGTGTGCGTGTGTGCGGGCACCCGCTGACGCACCATCAGAGGGCCGCGAGTGCGTCAACTGCGGCGCGACCTCGACGCCGCTGTGGCGCCGGGACGGCACGGGCCACTACCTGTGCAACGCGTGCGGCCTCTACCACAAGATGAACGGCCAGAACCGGCCCCTCATCAAGCCCAAGCGCCGCCTGGTAGCGCCACGCACCCACACGCCGCCACGCACCCACGCGCCGCACCCACCAGCGACTCACCGATTGCCGCCCGCCTGAACACCGCGCTGCAGCCGCGCAACACTGCCGCGCCGCACCGTGCCATCCCGTGCCACGCCACTCTGCACCAGAGGCGTAGCTAGGGGGGGGGCAGGGGGGTACATATGTCCCCCGGCGCCAAGGTAAAGGGGCGCCAAAGTGAGGCTTACAAGGTTACATTATAACGTATTGCGGCGGGCGCGGCAGCCTGAAACTACTGCACAAATCTACACCTCAACCTAAAAGTTTATATATCCCGCCACACACAGCCTAGATGTCATGTAATTACATTTTGGTATGTGATTAAACGGGGGGGGGGGGGGGCGATGCCACCTGCCTCAACCGCACCACAATGCGCCCACACTATACAACACCAGACTGTGCCACCCGATGCCACACTGCCACACCATGCTGCACAACACCAGCGACTAACAACACCTATGCTACCGGCCCACACCACACCACAACCGTGCTTAAATGCGCCCACGCCACACAATCACACACTGCATCATCCCAGCCACACCGCACTGCCACACTGCACTGCACCTCCAATTAGCACGGTTGGCTCCGTACGGTGCGAAAGAAGTTCAGAATACGCACACACGTACACCACACCAGTGAGTCACTGTGCGTTACCATGAAATTAAATGGAAAAGCGTGGGTAGCAAATTCTCCGAAAAGTTCGTAATTGTGCAATGATGCACACACACGCACAGAATGAGCGGCGATGAAGAGTGATTGGCCAAGGATAGGGGTGGGAGGTGGAGGCTGGCGAGGGTTCGACCCTGCAGGTGCTCGGCTCACGCCCTTGCTAGCGGAAGGGGCTTCCGCTCGAAGTGAGCTCCAGCGAGCCACTCTGGAGGTATTTTGACGTCGTTAGCGTCGTTATGGAGGAACACAAGTAACAGAATGAACAAGCATACAGTCCTCCTCTTCCTTTACACACCTCTGCCTGCGTGTAAACATTAATACAAGTGATTCATCTCTATTGGGTTTATCTCAGCGGGCGTTATCGTGCCCCCCTCCATTATGGGCAAACGGACGAAGCTAAAACCAAAACTCTTTCACCATTAGTCGGAGAGCATTCTTCAGCACTGAGTGGGACATGGTGTGATGAGATGTTAACTCCCTCGCCTGGTACGCAGGAGGTCGTGGGTTCTATCGCTTACCCTGAAGCCTGCTGTATATTTGGAGTTTGCGTGTCTCTCTCCGTGGTCACGTAGATTTTTCTCCGGATCCTCCAGTTGTCCGCTCAACATTTAGAAACATCCGTTTAGAGTATTTGGCTACTGCTATAATCTTCGACAATCCATTTTGAGCTATCGTTCGTGGCCAGGTCGCTTCTACAAAAGAGCTCCATAGCTCGGCAGGCCTTGCCCAGTAAAACAAAAACAAATATTTGAGTAATGAATCGTCTACCTGCCGCTTGCTCCCTCACCTCGGCACGAAGTCCGCGGCGCGGCGGGCGGGGACCTCGTGCGCCAACTGCCAGACGACCATCACGACGCTGTGGAGGCGCAACGCGAGCGGGGACCCCGTGTGCAACGCCTGCGGCCTCTACTACAAACTCCACAACGTGCGTTGCAGGCCCAGACGTGGCATGGGCCCCCCACATGCGCCAGGGATCGGCCTACACAGCGCACGACATAACACAAGGCACTGCCTACACAGGGCACGACATAACACAGGGCACAGCCTACACAGGGCACGATCTTATACATGATACAGCCTACTACAGGGCACGGCCTACACAGGGCACGACCTAATACAGAGCACAGCCGACACAGGGCATGGTCTTATATAAGGCATGGCCTACACAGGGCACGACATAACACAGGGGACGGCCTACACAAGGCACGGTCTTATACATGATACAGCCTACTACAAGGCACGGCCTACACAGGGCCGGCCTTATAAAAGGCATGGCCTAATACAGGGCACAGCCTACACAAGGCACGACATAACACAAGGCATGGCCTACACAGGGAAAGGTCTTATACATGATACAGCCTACTACAAGGCACAGGCTAAACAAGGCACAGCCTACTACAAGGCATGGCCTACTCAGGGCAAGGCCTTATACAAGATACAGAATACTTCAAGGCACAGGCTAAACAGGGTTACAGCCTAATACAGGGTACAGCCTAATACAAGGCATGGCCTACATAGGGTATGACCTAATGTAAGGCATGGCATACACAGGGCATGGCCTGTACAGGGAAAAGCCTAATACACAACATGGCCTAAAACAGGGCATGGCCTAATCTAAACAAGGGTGTCACAGTGGCGAGATGTTAACTACCTCACCTGGTATTACAGGACGTTGTGGTTTCGATCCCGACCGCGACGCCTGTATATTTGGAGTTTGTACGTCTCTCTCCCCGTGGTCGTGTGGATTTATCTCTGGGTCCTCTGGTTTTTCCCTACACATTTAGAAACGTGCGTTGAGGGTATTTGGCCACTATACATTTCCACATGATAAGCCACTTCGTTGAGCTTTCTCTTGTGGCCAGGTCGCTTCTCGAAAAGAGCTGTGAAGCTCATTGAGCCTTGCCTGGTAAAATAAAATAAAAATTAAGTTCAGTTTATATTGGGTGTGTTTGGGCCCCCACAACACCCACAGTGCTTGCACCCCTGCCCCCACGTGATCGCGAAGGTGCTGCATCGACCTCAGTTATAACTATTTTTATTTTACCAGGTAAGGCCTACTGAGCGAAATAGCTCTTTTTCAGAAGCTACCTGGCAACAAATGATTGCTCAACAAAGTGCCTTATCGTGGAGAAATGTAGCCAAATACATTAAATGCACGTTGATTATATATGTGGAGGGAAAAACTGGAGGACCTGAAGAAATCCACGCAACCATGGGGAGAAGATGCAAACTCAAAATAGACAGCAGGCGTCAAGATCGGGATCGAACCCATAACCTCCTGTATACCATAAAGCCAGGTGCTCACGACCTTTATAATTTCTTTCTCTTCTTCTCCCCCACTACCCTGCCACCAACATGACCACCACCACCACAGATAAACCGCCCGCTAACCATGAAGAAGGAGGGCATCCAGACCCGCAACCGCAAGATGACGGGCAAGTCCAAGAAGAACCGCAAGGTGGTGTGCGATGGGCTGGAGAACGACTACGCCAAGAGCTTCCACGACAAGCAGGGCCACTACGGCGCTCCGGCACTCGTCGGACCGCTCGGCACTCTGGGGCACCACCCGCTCAGCCCTTATTCTGCCCACGTGATCCCGGCGCACTCCTCTATGCACCCGCCCGCGAGCCTGTCCTTCGGCTCGGCCCACCATTCCAGCATGGTGCCCGCCATGTGCTAAGGCACCGGGCGAGGGCAACTGCTTCGCTTTCGTTGGGGGCTCGTTCGGGTAATAGCCGTTTTATTTTTCTTCTTTTTTTTGCTATCGTTGTCATCGTGTTTTTTTTAGGGTTCGCTAATGCGCCCTTTTTATATTTTATTTTATTCTTTTGACCCCCGCCCACCTTTTCGGAGTGGTAGGGTGAAATTGTAAGCTCAAGTTTCTAAAGATTTAATTGATTACATGTTTCAGAAGGCTGGTAGCGAATGACCACGGGAATGCAGCAGGGGGAGGTATGGATGGGAGGGGGTGGAGGGGGGGGTGATTAAATAATGGGATGAGAATGTACATCCCCACTTTGTGGCATCGTTTTTTTAAAGATTGACAATCTCAGTCTCAAAGTAACCGGATCACAGGTCACCTGGCTTGTCCAGTTGTCTCCAACACAGCTTGAGGATGACCACAATCATTTGCAAGGTGTTATCGGGCTATCGGTCAAAAACTTAAGGTGTGGACCATACCATATACACACAGCTGCCATCTGCCAGATTGAAACCTAGGATTTGGAGTCTCGTGAAATCTCAATGGACCAGAATCTCGCGAGGTCTAAACGGAGAGGAGACTCAATAAGTTGAAACGGACTGAAGATTCCTGAAATCTTAATGTGCCAGCGTCTCATGAAGTCGACATGGAGTTAGAGGCTCGTGAAGTCTAAATGGACTGTGGACACTGACTTCTCGTGAGATAAAGACCTGGAATGAGCCACTCTCAGCTCGCCTGTGCTGGCGTCTTAAAGACAAGAGTGAGTTTGTTCAATCAACGACGGAGAGTTTGGAGCGGACGCGGAACGCATTAAATGTGGCGACGCAACCGGGTCGTGCCGCTCTTGTATCCAATGGCTGCCCACGCTGCTGTGATTTGCGCATTCAAGTCACTGTAAGTTTGCTTCAGCATTTTCGGGGGGGGGGGGGGGGGTTTCACATATGTTTGCTCCGTCAATTTGTGTCACGACCTGCCTGTGGGTCTTCATGTCACCACCAGCGCTCTCCCACTCACAACCTTGCCAGTTGTTTACTCCGGGTTTTGGTTTAAATCGCCATGCCACCATTATATGTGGAGACGGTTTCAGAATTATTGTCTGCAGAAAATTCTGGCTGTTTTGGGTTTTTCTCCAGCGCATTGCTTAGTTTCTTTATTATTGTTCAAATAACACTTGCTCAAAAAATTAAACTCGTCACACGACTATTCATTACAAGGTCCGCACAAACAAGAGGTTACATCCTGGCGTGGCTTTTGTCACTTAAAAATTATCAAATGGAATATTTTAATTCTTATATCTACCTCCCAATGATGGGTTATTCGTTTTAGTCTTTTTTTTTTACGTTTACAAGGGACAAGCACGGCCACTGAAATGCGACCCGCGTTCATCGTGAAACGGTTTGACGTAATATCTGCTCGAGATGGAGCTCGCTGCGAGTGTGGCCACGCTGCGATGTGGGTGCCCGTGACACGGGATGTGGGCGAACGTTTTGTAAAAACTTGTGGGGACCGCGCGACTGGCAACCAAAGACGAGATGACACACGATACCAACATGGGCAACCAGTGCCAGGAAGCAAAACATCTCTTACGTGACGCACGGGTAAGACAGATACATTAAGAAATAGAGAGAAAGAGATGGATAGAGATGGATTGGATGAGAGGTAGGTACAGCGAGTAGAGCAATAGAGAGACGGGTAGAGAAGAGAAAGAGATGGATAGAGATGTATTGGATGAGAGATAGGTACAGCGAGTAGAGCAATAGAGAGACCGGTAGAGAAGAGAAAGAGATGGATAGAGATGGAGTGGATGAGAGATAGGTACAGCGAGTAGAGCAATAGAGAGACCGGTAGAGAAGAGAAAGAGATGGATAGAGATGGATTGAATGAGAGATAGGTACAGCGAGTAGAGCAATAGAGAGATGGGTAGAGAAGAGAAAGAGATGGATGGAGATGGATTGGATGAGAGATCGGTACAGCGAGTAGAGCAATAGAGAGACGGGTAAAGAAGAGAAAGAGATGGGTAGAGGAGAGTAAAAGCAGATAATGCCCTTTTTGAAATTCACCCAAGAGGCACTCAGGTCACGTGTCAGGAAACGAGACTTTTGGCGTGTTTAGCTGCACAGGGGGTCACCATGCGTGAGTGGACGAGCACATTTCCACGAGGCTTGTGCTGGACACCGACTTAAGCCGTGCACTAAATTTGGGGACATTGCCAGTCACCGTCATCGTCGGTCATTGTCAGTCATGGTCAATCCACTGCTGGATGAAGGCCTTACCCAAACCTCCGTCACCTCTCACGGTCACACGATGCGCACCTCTTAAATAGGTCAATATTGATCAATAAAACAATATTTGAATACAAAGACAAAGATTCCCCCATATAGGCAGAACACGCTGTTAGGGCAAATGCTGTTAGCAAACACCTATTATGGCCGGCTCTGCACACAAGGGGGTGGGTGGCCAGCACGACGTCTGCCCGCCTTTGTCTCCCCAGTGGCGATGTTTACACACTGCACCAGGTACTCATTTGAGGCTGAGTCGACCTAGGGGATGCCCAGGACTGCTTCCGATATTTATAACCAATGTTGGCCATGGGCCGGAATCGATCTGCTCTGACCATTCCACGAATTCTCCCCACACATTTTAACAACGACAAAGATCCCCCGTATAGCCTGAACAGACTGTTGGGGCAAGTGCTGTTTAGGGAGCACCTATTAAGACCGGCACGGCACACGAAGGAGTGGATGGTCAACACCACGCCAGGCCGCCTTTGTCTCCCTAGTGGCGATGTTTACACACCGCATCAGGTACTCATTTGAGGCTGAGTCGACCTAGGGGGAGGCCCATGACCGTTTCATATAATCGTCACTGGTGTTGGCCGTGAGCGGGAATCGAAACACATGTTAACACAAACGCACACACGTGGTCGCTCGTCAAAAGCTAGATTTCTCTCACTGGAGTGTATATAGCTGAATACCGCATAGATAGAAATAATGAAATAACCCATCAACCTTTTATTTTATTTATTTTACTCTGATGACTGCAAACCCTCGGGCAGTCGAGGTGACTCGGGTTATATAATGTACATTTAAAATGTCACCATGATACAATGCCTTACTGTCAAGAGGAAAACATATGTATGAACGACACCAACAAAAAAAATATAAATCTGCCTCCGGTATAGTTCTGTACACTCCAGTCAGCGGGCCACTTAAGCGGAGACATTCCTGAAGCCCCAGCGAGGGCGAGAGGTGGCAGGTGCGCCACGGTCGCGAAATGTTAACTACCTCGCCTGCTATGCAGGAGGTCGTGTGTTCGATGCCGACTCTGACGCCTGCGTATTTGCAATCTGCGGTGTCTCTCTCTCCCCATGGTCGCGTCGATTTTTCTCCGGGTCCTCCGGTTTTCCCCCCTCCACCTTTAGCATCAACGACGTGCGTTTAGAGTATTTGGCCGCATTGAACTTCCTCGTGATGATGATGAGCCCACTTGGTTGAGCTATCATTTGTGGTAGCCAGGGTCGCATCTGACAAACAGTTCAGTCGGGCCTTGCACCTGGTTACAACAACAAGAGTTTATATCATGGGACCTCCTTTGCCAGTACCAAAATATACTAATAGGGTTTTTCCCCTTTGTGTGCGCCTTTTGGCGTCATCTGGTCGAGCACCATATGAGACTAGGCTCTAAAGAAAGCTGTCTCTGGTGTGGACCAATCAGTTTCAAAGACAATGCATAAATTATCAGAGTATTGTTTTTGTTTGCATTTGACTGCAAGTATTGTGGTTAATGTGTAAGCATGATTCCTTGCAAAAGGTGTCCGTTTTGTTGCCAGAAAAAAGGGGAAAACCCTATTAGTAACAAGAGTTTAGTTTGTTTTCGGTGGGATGCAGAGAATCGGGCCACCCGTCGCTCGCGTATTAAAGTTCGCTTCTCCCTCCGGATTATAAGATGCCCCGGTTCAGTTGACGCACCTGTAGGTTTAAAAAAAAAAGCACCCCACGTGTCAATAAAGTGACAGAAAACTGGTCACACTCTCACGCAAAGCAGCAAAAGATCGCCCGTATAGCCTTCACAGACTTCTGGGGTAAAGTCTTGTTTAGCCCTTAGCGCTTCGGAAGGCCGGCACGGCACACGAGGGGGGAGGGTGCCCAGCAACCAGGCCTTCATCTCCTGAGTGGCGATGTTTTTACGAACCCCGTCGGGTACTCAATTGAGGCTGAGTCGACCTAGGGGAAGCCCAGGGCCTGTTCAGATAATCCTCACTTGTTTTTGGTGGCCGTGAGCGCACCTTCCGGGAGACGGGTTTACGGGAGAGAGTGGAAGCGCGTCTTAAAATCCGGATAATTCGGTCAATTTGAGCGAACGGATGTACACCACCGTGCATGCTTCGAGTCAACTTTAAAGTCACGTCCCATACAACAACAGCAACTCTGAAGGGTCGGGGTAGGGTACGCGAGACTATGAACATCAAACGAACTTGACACCGATGCCTGGTCGCTACGCGGAATGAGTGACGGTGCGAGATCGTCCCGTCGCTCAACGGAGCACTCCGCTTTGGCGCTCACCCACCACGCTTGAATTGGCACCGCCGACTTCACTCTAAGCCTCTATAATTGGCAATCTGCCCTCCTTGACTCCATCATCATCATCATCGCCAGATGATCAAATGGGTCACTCACGAATCGGTGTCGACCGGCCGCAGTGGAATGAGCGCCTCGAGCTGGGTCAGCGTCCAAGGAGCCATCGGTGATCAACAATCACTCGAGAGCTCATCGCGAGAAACTCGGTTTGCCCGCAACTGCTTTGCCCCACATCCCAGCGAGCAGTTGCGGCGGCAACAGGCCGAGTTAGACTATTAACTAAGCTGCACACTAAACTAGTTTGTATTTTAGCAGGTAATACCCCCTAAGCAAGAAGTGGATTGTCATTGTATGGACATCTATAGCTGTAGCTGTTGATTCTAAATGTGGTGGGTAGTCCCCGCAAGGTCCCGGAGAAAAATCCACGTGACCACAGGAAGAGAGAGAGAGAGAGACACGCGAACTCCAAATATACAGCAGCGGGCGCTCAGGGTCGGGATCGAACCCACGACCTCCTGTATACCAGGCGAGGTAGTTAACATCTCCTAGCCACCGTGATGATGGGAGAGAGAGACTCAAACTCCAAATATACAGCAGCGGGCGCTCAGGGTCGGGATCGAACCCACGACCTCCTGCATACCAGGCAAAGGATTTAACATCTCCTAGCCACCGTGATGATGATAATGATGAGATAGAGAGACGCAAACTCCAAATATACAGCAGCGGGCGCTCAGGGTCGGGATCGAACCCACGACCTCCTGCACACCAGGCGAGGTAGTTAACATCTCCAAGCCACCGTGGCGCCCCACGATTCCAATCGCAGCGTGGTGTAGAACGCGTCGCTTCGAGAAACCCGATCGCGGCGTCTGCGCGCGGAGGACATCCGGCACCTTCAGGGAGATTCAGTTGCGCGCGACTCGGTTGCACGCGACCGAGTTGCACGCAACCCGGATTGCGCGTCAAATGGATTGCTCAGGTGTGGGGCCGCGGTGGGTCACGTTTTGCGTGGCAGTGCGATGGGAGTGTCGCTACGACATTAATTCAGAGACTGATGACGACTGCGAAGAATTGAGAAACATACGGCAATGTACTTTAAGCTTGTAATGTGTGTGTGTCACGGTTCGTTTGCAAGCTGCAGGAGATGTTTCTATTCGTTTCGGCAACCGTACGAAGTCACGTGTCTGCCCGACTACCGTTGTATCGATTCGGCAGAGCGCCTGGCCACGTTGTTACCGTATTCTCCCGATCACAAGACGCTCCGGAAAGTAAGACGCACCCGCCATAAAAAAAAACTTTGCCTCGGTGCCGTTGAAGTTATCACACATCACACAAGGACAAAGATCCCCCGTGTAACCTGGACAGACTTTTTGGGCAAGTGCTGTTCGCGAGCACCTAAGAAAGCCGGCACGTCACACGAAGGTGGCAGGGTGGCCAGCACCACGCCAGAACCTCTTTGTCTCACGATGTTTACACATCGGGCCAAGTACTCATTTGAGGCCGAGTCGACCTAGGGGGGAGGCCCAGAACCGGTTCAAATAATCGTCACTGGTATTGGTGGCCCGTGAGCCGGAATCGAACTCGGGTCGCCGGGTTCGCAGCGCAGCGCGCTAACCGCTACACCACCGCACCGCAACACACGTACACACAGGCCCGGTGCACTTTGAGGCCACGTGAAGTGTCGAAGGCTCGCTGACGGGAGGTCACGGGACAGAGCCTGCAGGTGCCATGGGTCGACTGTCTGAGATGACTGGCAGATACACACAAACACACACACACGTCGAAGATGATAATTTTTTAAGACTGCACGCCCAAACTTGTTTTGCGAATGTGTCTTATAATCCGGGGAAGGCGTTAACTGCGATGAAATTCTCACGTAAAGGCTGGGTGACGGTTACAGCAATTGCCCCACGTGTGCGCGTGTGATGTGTTTATACCCCTAGGGAGCGGTGGTGTAGCGGTTAGCGCGCTGCGCTATGAACCCGGCGACCCGAGTTCGATTCCCGCTCACGGCCAACACCAGTTGCGGTTATTTGAACCGGTCCTGGGCCTCCTCTAGGTCGACTCAGCCTCAAATGAGTACCTGGTGCGGTGTGTAAACATCACCACTGGGGAGACAAAGGCGGTCGGGCGTGGTGCTGGCCACCCACCCCCTCGTGTACCTTCATAGGTGCTCGCTAACAGCACTTGCCCCTACAGTCTGTTAAGGCTATATGGGGGATCTTTGTCTTTGTTTATACACCTAGGTGCTCGCTAACAGCACTTGTCCCAACAGGCTGGTGAGGCTATACGGTGTGGGGGGTGGGATCTTTGTCTTTCTAGAGACGTCTTTACAAAGAGGATCCGTCTGGAACAATCGGGGACATCGCTGCGCCTTTTGTATAATCAGCAAAATCGATGGCGAGCTCTTGCAGACGGACACGTGACACGTCTTCTATGAATTATATCGGTGATTGCTGCTGCTGCTGCTGGGTTGGCAGTGGTGAAGAGTTAACAACAGCAATACGACTCGACAGCTTCGCCGATAATATTTAAAAGACTCTGTGTGTATGTGGCCTTGAAAGATAAAAAAAATATTTGATATGTGTGACGTGTCGAGTAATGGTCCTTTTTCATAGCACATACAATACATATAGTACGTCATGTAAAGAAGGCTCATTGTCCGAAACGTCGCATATATTATATATTACTTTTTTTCCTGTTAGGACCACACAGTGATAAATTATTGACGAATGTGTTGATATTTGTTGTTGATTACATGCGTTTGACACAAAAACAGGGAAGCATCGAGGCATTAATTTCTCATTAAGTATTAACCGTGGGGTAGAGGAGGGGAGGGGTGGGGTGGGGTTGGGTTGGCTGCCCATCACCCACACACGAATATCCCCCTCTCCCCCGGCAGCCCAGCCAATGGGTGGCGTGGGAATATTTTCAGGAGCTCAGCCCTGGACGGACATGAAATCCCAGGTTAGGATCCACGGTAATTTTTCTTGAAAGTTTTTGTAAAGTTCGGTACGGGAGTTGTCTATTTGCATCAATTGCCAGTAGTGGCTAGTTGGGGAGATGGAAGACAGGGGCATTTATATATATAAGATAAGATAATCATAATAAAAAGAAATCTAATAAGAACCCAATTGTCGAGTATGTAAATGTGTCGATTGCATAAATGTAATTAAGATATCGGGAGGAGATAACAGTTCAGCTGCTGCTGGCAACGTATCCTTGCGGGTTGACTATGCCATCGCTGCTCCGACGGCCTCTAATTGTACTCCCGATCATTGTAAATGGAAATGCAACGCGGAGGCGCGAATTGATTCTGCACGTACAGGGTGCTTCAAAAAAATGTGAACACTCGGGATGAATTTGCAACAACAACAACACCATAAACGCGCCGCCTCCGTGCTCTGGAGACCACCTGGAAAAGATTCCAGGGCACGAGTTGACGATGATGGCGAGCGAGTGGAGACTCTGTGGCTTTTTGAAGCTATTAACATCACATTTGTAATAATGTTACAGTGTAGTATTATCCGTTATTTTTCCATTGAAAACGATAGTCCCATATAAGTGTTTTTTTTTTATTCGAAGCGCCCTGTATATATACGGTATATGATATGCTATGCGGTGTATGTGTGTGTATATATACAGTACGTAACTATACATAGCCCCGACCCTGTATGTATATGCACAAGCGCGCGTGCGTGTCGTGCGTGCGTGTCGTGCGTGCGTGTCGTGCGTGCGTGCCGTGCGTGCGTGTCGTGCGTGCGTGTCGTGCGTGCGTGTCGTGCGTGCGTGTCGTGCGTGCGTGCCGTGCGTGCGTGTCGTGCGTGTCGTGCGTGCGTGTCGCGCGTGCGTGTCGCGCGTGCGTGTGCCGTATTACCCAGGTGATGAGTCGCTCCGGAGAACAAGACAGCCATTACGCACGCACACACACACAGAACACACACAACACACACACACACCACACACACACCACACACACACACACTACACACACACCACACACACCACACACACACACACTACACACACACCACACACACCACACACACACACCACACACACCACACACACACCACACACACCACACACACACACCACACACACACACCACACACACACACCACACACACACACCACACACCACACACACACACCACACACACACACCACACACACACCACACACACCACACACACACACCACACACACACACCACACACCACACACACACACCACACACACACACCACACACACACACACTACACACACACCACACACACCACACACACACACACTGCACACACACCACACACACCACACACACACACCACACACACACTACACACACACCACACACACCACACACACACACACACCACACACACACACCACACACACACCACACACACCACACACACACACACAGAACACACACACACACTACATTACAACACACACTACATTACAACACACACACTAGATTACAACACACACTACATTACAACACACACTACATTACAACACACACAAAACACTAGATCACAAGACACACACACACACTACATTACAACACACACACAAAACACACACACACACTACATTACAACACACACACTAGATTACAAGACACACACTACATTACAACACACACACACTACACTACAACACACACACTACATTACAACACACACACTACATTACAACACACACACTACATTACCACACACACACACTACACTACAACACACACTACACTACAACACACACACTACATTACAACACACACACTACATTACCACACACACACACTGCATTACAACACACACACACAAGGAGTGAGGGAGGTGGGTAGGGTTTGGGAAGCGGGTGCATCTCATAATAAGGAGAATACGGTCGGCACGCACACACACGTGTGCACATGACGTGGTGTGTTTAACCAAAATCTGTGTTGCTTCTTCGCTCGGCTGATAAGTTGCACGGCATTTCAGTTGAAACTTCGGGGGCCAAACGTCGAGCAACCGAACATGCTCTCGAGACCGCGCAACTTAAATCGCCTGCAACTGCTTTGTCCACGATCGTGGTTGCGAGCAGTTGCGCATGAAGCCGATTCGCTGAGTCTCGGATCGCTGCCGAGATGATCGTGGTTGCGCAACCGCTCGCAACTCGGCTTGCAATTCAATAGTTGCACGCAACTGATCGCTCGGGTGTGGCGCCCCCATCTCCCCCCCCCTTCCCCCCTTCTTGTATGTACGATGTTGAACTTCTTTCGCACCGTACGTTTTAAAGCGATGGATGCAGAGCATTCATTTTAGGACCAAAATAGCCATGAAAATGTGACACACACAGAGACGAGTTGCTCGTATAGTTACATAAAAAAAGAAATGAAGGGTTTTTTTGAAGCCAAACGCGACGATGTTGTATTTTTTTGGTTTCGAGAGATCAATCTTATCTCGTGTGTTTTTTTGTACAACTCTGTTGTGATGCCTGTTGAATGTGTCGCCGTTGCTACTCGTCGTTTTTAATGGGTCACGCTTTGCGATGATTTTGTTTCATTTTTCGATGTAAAGCTTTCGTGACTGCAGGGATTCATCTTCTTGGTTCTTTCGGTAAAGTCAGGTAGAAGGGAAATAATAAAATAATAAAAATAAAATACAATTCTCACGACGTTTCGGCCACAACGCAAGCAGCCGTCCTCAGGTGACCTGTTCTTCACCTGAGGACGGCTGCTTGCGTTGTGGCCGAAACGTCGTGAGAATTGTATTTTATTATGTTTTATTTTTATTATTTTATGACCTGTTCTTCACCTGAGGATGGCTGCTTGCGTTGTGGCCGAAACGTCGTGAGAATTGTATTTTATTATGTTTAATTTTTATTATTTTATTATTTTCTTTCTACGTGACTTTGCCGAAAGAACCAAGAAGATTTTGTTTAAGTTGCAGGCGTTCTGTGTTTTTTTTTACGTTCGATTGGGTGTTTTTTTTTTTCAACTTAATACGTTTAGCGTGAAAGAACATATGTTTGTGTGCACATGAGAGATAAGGTGGACACTTTGGTCGGAACGTTCTCGAGTTTTCTTGTTCGGATGATGGCTCTGGGTCTCTCTCTCTCTCTCTCTGTCTCTATCCACCACCGCCGGACCAAATCTACCCTTGGGGTCAAAAAACAACATTATTTTTATTGTATCGCTTTCATACAAACACACACAATTTCCGTGAACAAAAAACATGAAAGCGGACGCCAAATTATTCAAATGTAAGTGCATCATCGTAACTTAAAGCTAAAGGCGCAGCCCTGCAATTGCTTTGCTCAAGCCACTGCTGCCGGAAGAACCTTCGCCAACCCCCCTGTTCGCACAGCAGTAGAAACGCGTCCCACCTCAGCCGTGCTGCGCCTTTCCCTTCGCTTCGTCGTACTCGACGGAGTTTTTTTTTCATTTTGACGCCGAGTCCGATTTCGATTTAAGGCATCAGTGGAGAAACCACAACGGCGCTGGTCGATGACGCACGCGGTTTTTTTGTTTTGCACGGCCCGCCGAGATAGACGGGGGCCGACGGCTCATTCGGCCTGTGGACCGTCTCCAATGCTCATGATTCAGGCGGCCGTGCAGCAAAACCCCTGGAACGTGGCACAGGGTCTGACAGAGAGCGATCGGCGGATTCGAGCTTGCGGGCGTTGGTGGGCATCACCCGCAACGCCGCCGGCTCGCGGTCAGGATCATTTAGCATCGCGAACGAAGGGGGAGACCCGTCACTGCACGTGATTTTATGCAATTGACCTCTGTCCGCGGAGGGAAAAGTTCCGAAACTCCAGGACCCGCGCTCCACCACCCACCGCCACGCGCAGTCTTACCGCGTTGGCCAGAACGACTCCCCCATTCAAATGCGAATTCACTCGATCCGCGCTGCGCGCGCCCGATAGTTGTTAAACAAGTCCCACGTGACGCGTCAAGCAATTGGCGGTGTCTGCGTAGCACGCGTACACGCACGCCGATGTGTGAATGTTGATTGAAATCGGCTCGATTAACGCAGACAGCGTCACTTGCGTAGCACGTCACGTGTTTAACGATCATCTGGCGTGTGCAGTGTGGGTCGCGAGGACTGTGATTTTGGAAGACCCTGCCATAGACCCTCACACCCATCCATGGACTGTGCCATTTATGTGGTGGGGGGGAGATCACTATCAGATTTGAAGCTTTCGTGACTGCAAAGATTCATACTCTTATGTTTTTTCGGTAAAGTCACGTAGGTAAAATATTAAATTACTAAAAGCAATAATATAAATATATTTTTTCTTTTATTTCTATTATTACTTTTAGTAATTTCATTTCTTACCTACGTGACTTTACCGAAAAAAACCTAAGAGTATAGATCACTATCAGTTTCACAATGGAACATTCCATTCACTTCGTGTTGCGCCGGGTGTGTTGAGCGCACGCAAAAGCGACGACAACAACAACAACAACGACGACGACGCGAATTATTTACCCAGAAAAAAAGCCATCGATCGATAAATCTCGAGACGCCGGGGGGGGTGGTTGTTCAAGAGAGTTCCGCTACATTGGGATGGGATGGGGGGAGGGAGTTTTTTTTTATTTTTTGCCAGTTCTGTTACGAGCGAACGAGGAGTTTGATTCGGCGTGGGCGAAGGGAACGGCGGAAACCCGCGGCTCAACGTGGCACCACGGACGCACACAACACCACGTGGCAGTCAGCGCTGCGCTGCGAACCCGGCCACCCGAGTTCGATTCCCGCTCACGGCCAACACCGGTGACGATTGCTTGAACCGGTCCTGGGCCTCCCCCTAGGTCGACTCGGCCTCAAATGAGCATCTGGTGCGGTGTGTAGTCAACATCATCGCCACTGGGGAGACAAAGGTGGTCGGGCGTGAGGGTGTTGGCCAGCTACTCCCTCGTGTGCCGTGCCGGCCTTCATAGGCACTCGCTCACAGCACTTGCCCCAACAGCTCGTGAAGGCTATACGTGGGGGGGGGGATCTGTTTCTTTGGTTGTGGCTGTCACCCATCCGAGTAACGAGCTGGCTCGAACGTCTGCGATCCGATGCGATGGGGGTGGCGGCACGTTCAGTGGTGATTTTTTATTTTGTTGTTGGTGGTGGTGGTGGTGGTCACGCTAAGAAGGGAGGGTTGGCGAGCGATGGCGTGAGGCAAGCGTTGATGTCGGGACCCCCCCACCCTCCATCAATGACTCTGTGACCGCTTGGTGCGATCCGCAAAAGCGGGGACCGTGTAGACGGGGAGCAGCAGTGTTCGGTTCGTGTTTAAATGTGCCCTCGTAATTGTGTAGTGGGTAAGTTATTGTCGTCAGTTTTCTTGTTTATATATTTGTGAAGTATTCAAATCGACCCCCTCCCGCCCCCCTCACCCTCCCATGCAAATCGATATTCTTGCTACCGCAGATGCAACCTGCTTAAATAAAGGGATTTACGGACCATGGACCCGAGTCTGGCCTGTCTGCATGTTTGTGTGTCTGTGAGTGTGAGTGCATCGCCACTGGGGAGACAAAGGCGGTCGGGCACCTAGGCATGTTGAACTTCTATCGACACCGAACGTTCTAAGCCAACCGTGGCTAAATCGGAGGTGCGGGGGAAGGAGGTCAACCTTGGCACACAAAGCGCTTCGAAAGAAACGCGGTGCCGGCCACCCACCCCTTCGTGTGGCGCTCCGGCGTTCATAGCTGCTCGCTGACAGCACTTGCCCTCAAAGTGCGTTAAGGCTATACGGGGGATCTTTGTCTTTGTGAGTGCAGTTGTTAGCGCGCTTGCGCTAGGAACCCGGCGACCCGAGTCCGTGTCCCGCTCACGGCCAACACCGGCGACGATTATCTGAACCGTTTCTGGGCCTCCTCTAGGTCGACTCAGCCTCAACTGAGTACATGGTGCGATGTGCAGTAAGCGTCGCCACTGGGGAGACAAAGGCGGCCGGCAAGGGCGTGGTGTTCGCCACCCGCAACCTCGTGCGCCGTGTCAGCCTTCATTGGCGCTCGCCGAGGGCACTTGCCCCAACAGTCTGTGTCAGGCTACACGGGGCATCTTTGTCTTTGCGTTGTTGTTCCTGTTTGCTCGTTGGCCGGGCCTAGAGGGGCTCAAGTCACGAGGCTTCACCTCGGCAGCTGTTTCGGGAATGATGTTGGCACCGCGCCTTTCTTTGTCCTCACGATAGGCGTTCCGTGTACTCCAGTGGTAGTGCCTTACGCCGTTCATCTCTACGCCAAGCCAGCCGAGCAGCAGAAATTATTACCGATCGACAGACGGAGTGGGTGTGCGGACAGACAGAGCGATGGATGGGCATGATGGACGGACAGACAGATAGATAGATAGAAGGACGAACAGAGAGACTGATGGGCAGAGAGACAGGAGGAGAGACAAACACACAGATGAACCGGCGGACACACAGGAAGGAAGACAGCACGACAGACAGATGAACAGACGGACATCTAGAGAGACAGACGGACGAGAAGAAAGGCGTTCAGAACGACAGACAGGCACACGGTGCAGGGCCCGTCCCGCACGGCACGAGAAAGGGAGGCCGCCTTTACCTGCGAGTGACCCCGCGTGACCCCACGTGACCTGCGTGACCCCACGTGACCCGCGTGACCCCACGTGACCCGCGTGACCCTCGGGGTCTGAAACTCGCCCCTCGTGGCGACTCGAGAAGACTCTCAGCTGACGGGCATAGAGCACCCAACCACCCACTCACTCAACCACCCACTCACTCAACCACCCACTCAACCACCCAACCACCCACTCACTCAACCACCCAACCACCCACCCACTCAACCACCCACTCACTCAACCACCCAACCACCCACTCACTCAACCACCCAACCACCCACTCACTCAACCACCCACTCACTCAACCACCCAACCACCCACTCACTCAACCATCCACCCACCCACTCACTCAATCACCCAACCACCCACTCACTCAACCATCCACTCACCCACTCACGCAACCACCCACTCACTCAACCACCCAACCACCCACTCACTCAACCACCCTCTCACTCAACCACCCAACCACCCACTCACTCAACCACCCAACCACCCACTCACTCAACCATCCACCCACCCACTCACTCAACCACCCACTCACTCAACCACCCAACCACCCACTCACTCAACCATCCACCCACCCACTCACTCAACCACCCAACCACCCACTCACTCAACCATCCACTCACCCACTCACGCAACCACCCACTCACTCAACCACCCAACCACCCACTCACTCAACCACCCAACCACCCACTCACTCAACCATCCACCCACCCACTCACTCAACCACCCACTCACACAACCACCCAACCACCCACTCACTCAACCATCCACCCACTCACTCAACCACCCAACCACCCACTCACTCAACCACCCAACCACCCACTCACCCAACCACCCAACCACCCACTCACTCAACCACCCACTCACTCAACCACCCAACCACCCACTCACTCAACCATCCACCCACTCAACCATCCACCCACCCACTCACTCAACCACCCAACCACCCACTCACTCAACCACCCAACCACCCACTCACCCAACCATCCACCCACCCACTCACTCAACCACCCAACCACCCACTCACTCAACCACCCACTCACTCAACCACCCAACCACCCACTCACTCAACCACCCAACCACCCACTCACTCAACCACCCATTCACTCAACCACCCAACCACCCACTCACTCAACCACCCACTCAACCACCCAACCACCCACTCACTCAACCATCCACCCACCCACTCACTCAACCATCCACCCACCCACTCACTCAACCACCCACTCACTCAACCACCCAACCACCCACTCACTCAACCATCCACCCACTCACTCACTCAACCACCCAACCACCCACTCACTCAACCATCCACCCACCCACTCACTCAACCACCCACTCACTCAACCACCCAACCACCCACTCACTCAACCATCCACCCACCCACTCACTCAACTACCCACTCACTCAACCACCCAACCACCCACTCACTCAACCATCCACCCACCCACTCACTCAACCACCCAACCACCCACTCACTCAACCATCCACCTACCCACTCACTCAACCACCCAACCACCCACTCACTCAACCATCCACCCACCCACTCACTCAACCACCCACTCACTCAACCACCCAACCACCCACTCACTCAACCACCCAACCACCCACTCACCCAACCACCCAACCACCCACTCACTCAACCACCCAACCACCCACTCACCCAACCATCCACCCACCCACTCGCTCACCCACCCACTCACCCAACCACCCAACCACGCACTCACCCAACCACCCAACCACGCACTCACCCAACCACGTAATCACCCAACCACGCACTCACCCAACCACGCACTCACCGAACCACGCACTCACCCAACCACGCACTCACCTAACCACGCACTCACCCAACCACCCACTCGCCCACCCACCCACTCACCCAACCACCCAACCACCCACTCACCCAACCACCCAACCACGCACTCACCCAACCACCCAACCACGCACTCACCCAACCACGCACTCACCCAACCACGCACTCACCCAACCACGCACTCACCTAACCACGCACTCACCAACCTAGCACTCACCTAACCACGCACTCACCCAACCACCCACTCGCCCACCCACCCACTCACCCAACCACCCAACCACGCACTCACCCAACCACCCAACCACCCACTCACCCAACCACGCACTCACCCAACCACCCAACCACCCACTAGCCCACCCAACCACTCACCCAACCACCCAACCACGCATTCACCCAACCACCCAACCACGCACTCACCCAACCACCCACTCACCCACTAACCCACTCACCCAACCACCCACTCGCCCACCCACCCACTCGCCCACTCACCCACTCACCCACTCGCCCAACCACGCACTCATCCAACCATCCACCCGCTCACCCACCCAAGCACCTACCGACACAATCCACCCACCTACGCAAGCCAACCACCTATCCAACCACTCACCAAACCACCCACCCATTCACCATACCACCCACATACTCACCACACCACCCACCCACTCACCATAACACAAACCCACTCACCACACCACCCACCCACTCACCACACCACCCACCCACTCACCATACCACCCACCCACTCACCACACCACCCACCCACTCACCACACCACCCACCCACTCACTATACCACCCACCCACTCATCATACCACCGACCCGCTCACCACACCACCGACCCACTCACCATACCACCCATCAACTCACCAAACCACCCACCTACTCACCACACCACCCACTCACCACACCACCCACCCACCATCCACCCACTCACCAAACCACCCACCCACTCACCACCCCACCCACCCACTCACCATACCACCCACCCACTCACCACACCACCCACCCACTCACCACACCACCCACCCACTCAACACACCACCCACCACACCACCCACCCACTCACCAAACCACCCACCCACCATACCACCCACTCACCAAACCACCCACTCACCACACCACCCACCCATTCACTACACCACCCACTCACCACACCACCCACCCACCCACTCACCAAACCACCCACCCACTCACCACACCACCCACCCACTCACCACACCACCCACACACTCACCAAACCACCTACCCACTCACCACACCACCCACCCACTCACCCAACCACCCATTCACCATACCACCCACCCACCAAACTACCCACCCACTCATCACACCACCCACCCAATCACCCAACCACCCACTCACCATACCACCCACCCACTCACCACACCACCCACTCACCACACCACCCACCCACTCCCCACACCACCCACTCACCACACCACCAACCCACTCACCACACCACCCACCACACCACCCACCCACTCACCAAACCACCCACCCACCATACCACCCACCCACTCACCACACCACCCACCCACTCACCACACCACCCACCCATTCACTACACCACCCACTCACCACACCACCCACCCACCCACTCACCAAACCACCCACCCACTCACCACACCACCCACCCACTCACCACACCACCCACCCACTCACCAAACCACCCACCCACTCACCACACCACCCACCCAACCACCCACTCACCATACCACCCACCCACCCACCAAACCACCCACCCACCCACTCACCACACCACCCACCCACTCACCACACCACCCACGCGTCCACACCACCCACTCACCAAACCACCCACCCACTCACCACACCACCCACCCACCAAACCACTCACCCACTCACCACACCACCTACCCACTCACCAAACCCCCCACCTACTCACCACACCACCCACCCACTCACCACACCACCCACCCACTCACCAAACCCCCACCCACTCCCCATACCACCCACCCACTCACCACACCACCCACCCACCAAACCACCCACCCACTCACCACACCACCCACCCACCCACTCACCAAACCCCCCACCCACTCACCAAACCCCCCACCAAGCCACCCACCCACCACACCACCCACCCACTCACCACACCACCCACCACACCACCCACCCACTCACCAAACCGCCCACTCACCAAACCACCCACCCACTCACCACACCACCCACCCATTCACTACACCACCCACTCACCACACCACCCACCCACCAACTCACCAAACCACCCACCCACTCACCACACCACCCACCCACTCACCACACCACCCACCCACTCACCAAACCACCCACCCACTCACCACACCACCCACCCACTCACCCAACCACCCACTCACCATACCACCCACCCACCCACCAAACCACCCACCCACTCACCACACCACCCACCCACTCACCCAACCACACACTCACCATACCACCCACCCACTCACCACACCACCCACTCACCACACCACCCACCCACTCCCCACACCACCCACCCACCCACTCACCACACCACCCACCACACCACCCACCCACTCACCAAACCACCCACCCACTCACCACACCACCCACCCACTCACCACACCACCCACCCACCACACCACCCACTCACCACACCACCCACCAACCCACTCACCAAACCACCCACCCACTCACCACAACACCCACCCACTCACCAAACCACCCACCCACTCACCACACCACCCACCCACTCACTACACCACCCACCCATTCACTACACCACCCACTCACCACACCACCCACCCACCCACTCACCAAACCACCCACCCACTCACCACACCACCCACCCACTCACCACACCACCCACCCACTCACCAAACCACCCACCCACCCACTCACCACACCACCCACCCAACCACCCACTCACCATACCACCCACCCACCCACCCACCAAACCACCCACCCACCCACTCACCACACCACCCACCCACTCACCACACCACCCACGCGTCCACACCACCCACTCACCAAACCACCCGCCCACTCACCACACCACCCACCCACCAAACCACTCACCCACTCACCACACCACCTACCCACTCACCAAACCCCCCACCTACTCACCACACTACCCACCCACTCACCACACCACCCACCCACTCACCAAACCCCCACCCACTCCCCATACCACCCACCCACTCACCACACCACCCACCCACCAAACCACCCACCCACTCACCACACCACCCACCCACCCACTCACCAAACCCCCCACCCACTCACCAAACCCCCCACCAAGCCACCCACCCACCACACCACCCACCCACTCACCACACCACCCACCACACCACCCACCCACTCACCAAACCACCCACTCACCAAACCACCCACCCACCAACTCACCAAACCACCCACCCACTCACCACACCACCCACCCACTCACCACACCACCCACCCACTCACCAAACCACCCACCCACTCACCACACCACCCACCCACTCACCCAACCACCCACTCACCATACCACCCACCCACCCACCAAACCACCCACCCACTCACCACACCACCCACCCACTCACCCAACCACACACTCACCATACCACCCACCCACTCACCACACCACCCACTCACCACACCACCCACCCACTCCCCACACCACCCACCCACTCACCACACCACCCACCACACCACCCACCCACTCACCAAACCACCCACCCACTCACCACACCACCCACCCACTCACCACATCACCCACCCACCCACCACACCACCCACTCACCACACCACCCACCCACTCATCACTACACCACCCACTCACCACTCCACCCACCCACTCACCAAACCACCCACCTACCCACTCACCACACCACCCACCCACTCACTACACCACCCACCCACTCACCAAACCACCCACCCACTCACCACACCACCCACCCACTCACCCAACCACCCACTCACCATACCACCCACCCACCCACTCACCACACCACCCACCCACTCACCACACCACCCACGCGTCCACACCACCCACCCACTCACCAAACCACCCACCCACTCACCACACCACCCACCCACCAAACCACTCACCCACTCACCACACCACCTACCCACTCACCAAACCCCTCACCCACTCACCACACCACCCACCCACTCACCACACCACCCACCCACTCACCAAACCCCCACCCACTCACCATACCACCCACCCACCCACTCACCACACCACCCACCCACCCACCCACTCACCCACTCACCATACCACCCACTCACCACACCACCCACCCACTCACCACACCACCCACTCACCACACCACCCACCCACCACACCATCCACCCACTCACCAAACCACCCACCCACTCACCACACCACCCACCTGCTCACCACACCACCCACCCACTCACCACACCACCCACTCACCACACCACCCACTCACCAAACCACCCACCCACTCACCACACCACCCACCCATTCACCACACCACCCACTCACCACATCACCCACCCACTTACCACACCACCCGCTCATCACACCACCCACCCACTCACCACACCACCCACCCACTCACCACACCACCCACTCACCACACCACCCACCCACTCACCACACCACCCACTCATCACACCACCCACCCACTCACCACACCACCCACCCACTCACCACACCACCCACTCATCACACCACCCACCCACTCACCACACCACCCACCCGCTCACCACACCACCCACTCATCACACCACCCACCCACTCACCACACCACCCACCCGCTCACCACACCACCCACTCACCACACCCCCCACCCGCTCACCACACCACCCACCCGCTCACCACACCACCCACTCACCACACCACCCACCCGCTCACCACACCCCCCACCCACTCACCACACCACCCACTCACCACACCCCCCACCCACTCACCACACCACCCGCTCACCACACCCCCCACCCGCTCACCACACCACCCACTCACCACACCACCCACTCACCACACCACCCGCTCACCACACCCCCCACCCGCTCACCACACCACCCGCTCACCACACCCCCCACCCACTCACCACACCACCCACACGTCCACAGCGGAGACGGAGTCACGGCAGCAGCACGAGTTGCAGGATCGTTACATCTGAGGACCGTGAGCACGGGCGACAGCCATGTTTATAATATCATTCATACATCAGTGGATAGTTCATGGCTAACGATAAAGTTGATCGTCATCTTCCACGGACACGTGCAACGTTGGGTCAAAGTCATCCTGTGAGCCGTTATTCATCGCTGGGCAAGAGGGGTTCCTCCTGGGCCTCCCCTAGGTCGACTCAGCCTCAAATGAGTACCTGGGAGACCAAGGGATGCTGGGCGCGGTGCCGGCCATCCAGCCAGGTGCTGCTCGCAGACAGCACTTGCCCCTGAGAGTCCGTCGAGGCTACGCGGGGTGGCGGCGGCATTACCTTTATGTTGTGGCGTGAGTTCTCTGCATGGTCAGCGGACGATGGCTCCTCATTCCGGGCAATCATCTCAGTCGGGGGGGGGGGCTCACGCGACACAACCGTCGCGTAAACACGGCAATCATCTTTAATAATTCCAGCGCTAAACATCCTTCGCTGGATAAACACGGCGCATTTGCATAATGCGAGGAACTAACCGACTCATTTAAAACTCATTTTTCCGAAATTATTTGTTGTACAGCAATACACAAACCACGCGGAATGTACACAAAGGCAAAGATGCCCCCCCCGGTATAGCCTCAATACAGACTGTTGGGGCAAGTGCTGTTCAGCGAGAGCCAAAGAAGGCACGGCACGGCACACGAGGTGGGAGTGGTGGGTGGCCAGCACCACGCACGCACGCACGCCCGCCCGCCTTTGTCTCTCTCGTGCCAATTTTGTTTGCACGTCGCATTAAGTTCAAGTTCATCTATTAGGTATATAGCCCTGTGAGCCATTGGGCTCTTGAATCGGGTGCAACCGCAACAAACAAAAAAACTAAATCATGAACAAGAAAACATCTTAAAGTGAATATGTGACTAAGTGCAAAACAGAAAATCAAAGAAAAGACAGCAAAATATTGCTGAAAAAAATCACCGTACACACCAACGCTGTGTGCAAATTGTGCCCATTTGAGGTCGGTAGGAGGCCCAGGATCGCTCCGGGAAAATCGTCTGCGGTGTCGGCGGCCGTGAGCTGGAGTCGAGCTCTGGTCTCGCCGCGTTCGGAGCGCACTCCGAGGGTACGGGAGCCTCCTCACACGAGATTCGCTTCTTGTCGCAGGGGTCAATGGGCTCTCGATTCGTGCACCAGACCACAACCGGGATGGTCGATAGCAGCGAAGGGTGCAGCCCCTGCAATTTCCCCGCGCCAACTTGCTGAGTAACGGGAGCGCGGCCTTCCGAACTTTTGCTGCTGCTGCTGCTGCTGTTGTTGTTTGCAATTGTTGTCGGATGATTTGAATAACACTGGTCAACACACTTTTTCTGGCATAAGGTATTCCAACGGTTTTAATGTAATTTTGGGGTGCTGATTCCAAATCTGGCATCAGTTTTTGTCTATCACATCAGGTTTTGGAGATATCAAATATTGAATTTTCAATCAAAACTGCAGAAGAAAAATATTAAATGAATGTGGATATTTACATAAAATGATATTATAAACACACTATCCTAAAAATACAGCACCATATTTTAACACTACAGCAGTCACTGACTCGCGACAACTTGCAATCATAAGTGACAGAGTTAATTTCGAGTAAAATCAATGAAAATGGGGTATGCCGATAGCATAAAAATGAGATGTGATAGAGCAAATCTGAGATCAGATTTGGAATCAGCACCCTGAAATTAGTCTAGAACAGCGGCAAAGTTCCAGGCCAGAATTTTTTTTCTTTTGTTGACCAGCCTTCCGAATGTTTGCTGCTGCTGCTGTTGTTGTGTTTGCAATTATTGTCGAATGATTTGAATCATCATTGTACGCGCAATTATGTCGTGCTTGCGATTGCGCTGTTGTGTTTGAGTTAGGACGAGAACACTTCGTGCACTTTTTATTTTCCGCAGCAGCTGAAGATGGGAGAAGGTGGTTATTTTTTTTCTTCGTTGAATTGAAGAGATGAGTGAAGCGAGCGATTTGCGTGCGACGAAATGATAAATAAATGTTTCAATCTAGATTTGAAGCTTTCTCGACTGCAGGAATCCACACTCGTTGGTTCTTTCGGTAAAGTCACGTAGGTAGAAGTAGAAAAAAAATCACAAATAAATGTTTGATAAATTTCGATTTAAAGCTTTCGTGACTGCAGGGATTCATCTTCTTGGTTCTTTCGGTAAAGTCACGTAGAATGGAAATAATAAAATAATAAAAATAAAACATAATAAAATAATTCTCACGACGTTTCGGCCACAACGCAAGCAGCCGTCCTCAGGTGGAGAACAGGTCTGTCGGGGAGACAGAGTCTGAAGTATTATTTTATTATGTTTTATTTGTAATGTTTTATTATTTCCATTCTACGTGACTTTACCGCAAGAACCAAGAAGATGGTAATTGGTTCTTTACCCTTCTATCTGGCAACAAAACTGACACCTTTTTACAAGGAGTCATGTTTGCATAGACCGCAATACCTGCAGTCATAATGCAAACAAAAAACATAACTCTGATAATGTGTCATCTGGTCCAACCCATATGAGACTAGGCTCTAAGGAAAGCTGTCTCGGGTGTGGATCAATCAACTTCAAGGACAGTGCACATTATCAGAGTTATGTTCTTTTGTTTGCATTATGACTGCAGGTATTGCGGTCTATGCAAACATGACTCCTTGTAAAAAGGTGTCAGTTTTGTTGCCAGATAGAAGGGTAAAGAACCAATTATCATATTTTTACTGGCAAATGAGGTTCCCATAGTGTAGAAACTTAATTAATAATTTTGCGATATGTAATAATGCATCCGTAAGCCTTCCCTTCGATTCGTCTTAGGGTCTCCGCAACTTGAACCCGGCCCTGTTAATGCCGCGAGCCCAGAGGTCGGCAGCCCGCGGCTCTGAGTCTTTGTATTATTACACGCTTTCATTTAACTCACTCTGTTGTTGTTGTTGACGTTGTTTTCGTTGTTGTCGTTGTTGTTGTCGTCGTTGTTGTCGTCGCTGTTGTCGTCGTCGTTTTCGTTGTTGTACCCTCAAATCTTGTAACTCAAATTTAACCCACTTCCCAATGTGGTATCGACTGCAAACGTGGTATACGTATGTCATATTGATGACAGTACTATATTCTATCATAAAAAAATATAATTTTTTTTTTTACTTTCTTTTGTTTATGTTATGTTTCGGCTTGGGTCTAATTGTCCACGCTCAACTGACGGTCCCTTACGTTGTGGCAGGCTTCGGGGCCACTTCCTGGAGTCGTGGAGTTCTCCCATTACTAGCACGGTACATTTCATTAAAGCGTGTTTTTTTTTAAGTTTGTTTAAATATTATTTAACGTAGATCATCTAAGACGTCATAGAAGATTAAGATAATTGGTTAAATATGGCAGGGGATGGGGTCACTGTAGACTATATCGGCGACTACAAAATGTACAACAGTCACAAACTGCGATGTACTGGTAGGAACCTCCTGGTTACACCAGCCCACAGGGGATTATTGTGTCCGTCCGTCGTGCATCTAAACATGGGAGGGGTGGGGCTGGGTGGAGAGGGCTGGGTGGGGAGGGGCTAGGTGGGGAGGGGCTGGGTGGGGAGGGTGGGGCTGGGTGGGGAGGGTGGGGAGGGGTTGTGTGCGGAGGGTGGGGAGGGGCTGGGTGGGGAGGGTGGGGAGGGACTGTGTGGGGAGGGGCTGGTCACCCCGTGGTGTCCTTATAAAACTCAACGTTTAACCTACTCACGCCGGCTTGTGCCCGCCCTCACAGTCGGGCATATTTGCGGAATACACCACGCCGCCGTTGACCCTGGCCATTGACCGAGCAACCCAACGTTCCTACCAGCTCCCTCCGCAGGAGGAATGTGTTTAAAGATTCATCTTAGCGGTGGGGGAAACCAGATAGCCGCGGTGTATTCCATCAGCTGTTGTGTATGAATCAGGTTGTTGTTGTGTATGAGTCAGGTTGTTGTTGTTGTGTATGAGTCAGGATGTTGTTGTTGTTGTGTATGAGTCAGGTTGTTATTGTTGTTGTGTATGACTCAGGTTGTTGTTGTTGTTTATGAATCAGATTGTTGTTGTTTTTGTGTATGAGTCAGATTGTTGTTGTTTTTGTGTATGAGTCAGGTTGTTGTTGTTGTGTATGAGTCAGATTGTTGTTGTTGTTGTTGTGTATGAGTCAGATTGTTGTTGTTGTATATGAGTCAAGATGTTGTTGTTGTTGTGTATGGCTCAGGTTGTTCTTGTTGTTGTGTATGACTCAGGTTGTTGTTGTTGTGTATGAGTCAGGTTGTTGTTGTTGTGTATGAGTCAGATTGTTGTTGTTGTCGCTCTGCTGTGTACTCGCTGTGTCTGTGGCTCAAGTGGCTCTGCGGCGTGTGACGCGGCTCTCCGTCTGTCGGTCAAAGACAAAAACAAACGAAATCATGTCTCCTCCTCTTCCTCCTCTTGTTCCTCTTCTACTTATTCTTCTCCCTCCTCTTCTTCCTTGAAAGGTGACCGAGCCACTGGCGCTTGATCCTTGCACCCACGGCAACCCTCCCTATAGGCGGACGCGATAAAAAAATCTCTCTCTCTCTGTGTGTGTGCATGTTGCACTTCTTTCGCACCGTACGTAGCCGAGTCTGGGTTCAAGTTCGTGCCATAACCGACGGAGGCAAACGATGATGATGATGATGATGATTCTCATTTTTTTTTATTATTCTTAAATGTTTTTTCCCGTCCACCGCTCAGCGCCAATAAATGTGAGCGGAAGACCGCAGGGCAAACACCGTCCGAGCTTTTCGTGCCTTATCGCCACAGAATCTTGCGCGAAGACAAAAAGCCGTTCCACACGTTTCGTAAACATCGCCACCGACTCGTACACTTCGGCGCTTGCTAAGTTTATATTTAGTTATTCATTCTTCCCCCCCCCTTCCCCGCTCTTTGTTGGGGGGGAGGGATGGGTGGAATGAAAAGATGGCCTTTCGTTGCGTTATTTAAAAAAATATATTGCCGTGGTTTTCCCACCTGATGATGATTGCTCGTGTTGCAATCGAAACGTCGTGATTCATTTTATTCTCTACCTACGTGACTTTACCGAAAGAACCAAAGAGTATGGGATTCCTGCAGCCACGAAAGCTTCAAAACAAGATTTGTTTTTTTTTCTAATTTGCAGCTGTGCAAGGGCACGGCCATCCGTGGAGCACTTGGAGACATCTCTGTCATACAGCAGCACAATGTCGAGAGAGAGGAGGAGGAGGTGAGAGAAAACAAGTCAATAGGCGCTTGTTGCTCACCAACACCAGGCGTCATGTTTAAGCCGACTGAGGCCAATGTTTGCCACAACACTGATGACGTTCAGTTACATTGTTTGTATTATTAGTATTGAAGCTACCACTGTGGTGTTAATGGTCGGTTCACTGGACTTGAAATCCAGAGGTTACCGGTTCGCTTCCATCTCTCGGCGTGTCGAAATACACGGTGCAGCGTTTTCGAATTTCAACCACCCACACCACCCACCCGACCCAACCCACCCACCCTGCCCACCCACCCACCAACCCACCCCATCCACCCACCACACCCACCCACCCCACCCAACCCACCCCACCTACCACACCAACCCACCCACCACACCCACCCGCGCCACCCACCTCACCCACCACACCCAACCCACCCACCCCACCCAACCCACCTCACCCACCACACCAACCCACCCCACCCACCTCACCCACCACACCAACCCACCCCACCCACCCTACCACACCTTCCCCACCCACCACACCCACCCACTCCACCCACTCCACCACACCCACCCAACCCAACCCACCCACCACACCCACATCACCCACCACACCCTCCCACCCACCCCACCCACCGTGACGTATACACGGGCCAGCGACGCCCACGGTTGCTCTGTGATCGGCAGGTCGACATCGCCACGCGGGAGACAAAGGCGGCCGAGCGTGACGCGTGGCACACCCAGCACCTTGTGTGCCACAGGTGCCGCACATTAGAGGTGCTACGCGCTGGCAGCACTTGCCCCAACAGTCTGTTAAAGGCTATACGGGTGATCTTTGTCTTTGTTGGTGGTGGTGTAAAGTGTGGGTAATTCCCACCTCGTCTTCCAAGGCGTAAGTCGGTCACAAGTACCTTCTTCCAGACCTGGGGTAGGCAACCAAAATGACATGCAAGTGCCGTTCGCTTCGAACTCGGTAAGCGACTCAATATTTCGCGAGCCGCAATGCACGGGAACACAAGACGGCATCTCGTGAATAACGTGAAACCATCTTCTTGGTTCTTTCGGTAAAGTCACGTAGAAGGGAAATAATAAAATAATAATGCAATAAAACATAATAACATAATTCTCACGACGTTTCGGCCACAACGCAAGCAGCCGTCCTCAGGTGAAGACCAGGTCTGTCGGGGAGACAGCGTCTGACCTGTGACTTTACCGAAAGAACCAAGAAGATGAATCCCTGCAGTCACGAAAGCTTTAAATCGAAATTCAACGTGAAACCACATTGTGAGTCGTCACAAGTTCAAAGGACAGGACGCTCGGACGCGACTTTTGCAATGCCGCATCACTAATCGCTGCTGTTGGATTTTGAAGACGTTCGCCGTTTATCGAAAATAATGGACTCGCATGTTGAACTTCTTTCGCACCGTACGTAGCCAGACCTTGCTAATTGAAGAAGAGGAAGAGGAATAAAAACACGTTTTATGTAAAACATTAATGGATGAAAAGTGGCCCGCGTGAATCCGTCATGATAAATATACACGCCGAGTGGGAGCACGCGCGCGCGTACGTTCTGTTTACAATGTCTAAGGGCCATAAAAGGGGTTTCGGGAAACGTATTTCCTGTTTGCCCGAGAGATGAATAACCGCGACCCCCCCCCTCCCAGTCCGAGCTGGGACTGTCCGAGACCCCCCCCCAACTCCTGGCTGCAGCAGTGGCGTGTTAACAGAGGGTCAACCATCCACCACCACCACCCCACTTCAGTGGCACCCATTACCCACGCAACCGCCCGCCCGGCACCCATTGTTTAAGTAACGAATGGAAAATGCTCAACTGGCATTTAACTCTTTAATTTCTTTGAACTCCCCAAAGATAAAGATCCCCAGTATAGCCCTAACAGGCTGTCGGGGCAAGTGACGTTAACACACAGACACACACGAGGGGCTGCGTGGTGAGCACCACGCCCGGCCGCCTTTGTCTCCCCAGTGGCGATGTTGACACACAGCACCAGGTCGTGCAGTGCCTAGCGCCGTGCATGACGAACTTGGCTGCGACGACCAGTTCGTGCGTGTGTGAGTGCGTGTGTGTGAGTGTGTGTGCGTGTGTGTATGTGTGAGTGCGTGCGTGTGATTGCGTGTGCGAGCGAGTGTGTATGTGTGTGTATGTGTGATTGCGTGTGCGAGCGAGTGTGTATGTGTGTGTATGTGTGTGTATGTGTGTGTATGTGTGTGTATGTGTGATTGCGTGTGCGAGCGAGTGTGTATGTGTGTGTATGTGTGAGTGCGTGCGTGTGATTGCGTGTGCGAGCGAGTGTGTATGTGTGTGTATGTGTGTGTATGTGTGTGTATGTGTGATTGCGTGCGTGCGAGTGCGTGTGAATGCGTGTGAGTGAGTGCGTGTGAGTGCGTGCATGTGAGTGCGTGTGTGTGCGTGTGAGTGCGTGTGAGTGCGTGTGAGTGCGTGTGAGTGAGTGCGTGCGTGTGAGTGCGTGTGAGTGCGTGCGTGTGAGTGCGTGTGTGTGCGTGCGTGTGAGTGCGTGCGTGTGAGTGCGTGTGAGTGCGCGTGCGTGCGTGTGCGTGCGTGTGAGTGCGTGTGAGTGAGTGCGTGTGAGTGAGTGCGTGTGAGTGAGTGCGTGTGCGTGCGTGTGCGTGCGTGTGAGTGCGTGTGAGTGCGTGTGAGTGAGTGCGCGTGCGTGTGAGTGCGTGCGAGTGCGTGCGTGCGAGTGCGTGCGCGCGTGCGGTTATTGTCCGCAAGGAGTTGCGCGCGGTGGCTTCAGCGCCGTTTCGTGCCCAAAAGAACAAAAACAAACCTCTGAAAGGCGAAAGAGAAGAGAGACAGAGAGAGAGAGACAGAGAGAGAGGAGAGGGGGGGGGGAGAGAGGTCTCCGTTGACAGCGCAGTTTAAGTGTCCACTTGGGGACGGTGTCCGTGACGTGCCCCGCCACCCTGACAGCTTTACGAGGCAGCGGCACACAACAAGGAGGGAGCACAGGACGCCGACTCGGGTCGCACGGAGGGAAGAGAAGTGTGGAGGAGGAGGGGGAGGAGGGGGGAGGTGGTGGTTTGGGGATGAGGTAGGAGGAGGGAGAGTAGGTAGGAAGACGAGGGAGGGAAGGAGGGAGAGAGCAGGGGAGAGAGGGATGGAAGAGGGAGAGGGAGGGGGAGAGAGAAAGAAAATAAAATGTAAAAAAAAACTTGGAGAAAACTACAAAAATCAAGAAAAACCGTGCATGCGCATGGCTCATGCAACGCTTTCCAAACGTGCGCTCGTTTTCCATTCTTGATGTTAGCGGCGCAGAAGCCGACGGGGATCGGTCACTGGGGGGGAGTGGGATGGGGGTGGGGGGGGATGGGGGTGGGGGGATGGGTGGGGGGGATGGGGGTGGGGGGGATGGGGGTGAGGGGGATGGGGGGGGCGTCCCCCCCCCTCTCTGTTTCGCGTCCTCCGCGCGTTCGGGCAAAGCGGCTGCCGCTTTCCGATGAGTCGCGGGCGACTCACGCAGAGACGCGCTGCACAGACACAGACAGACACACACGCAGAGACGCACCGCACAGACACAGATATACACGCACGCAGAGACGCGCCGCACAGACACAGACAGACACACACGCAGAGACGCACCGCACAGACACAGACAGACACACACGCAGAGACGCGCCGCATAGACACAGACAGACACTCACGCAGAGACGCGCTGCTCCTCGCTCCTCAGCGGCTCATTCGGGGCTCGCTCGTCGCCTCGATGAGCCACACAGTAGACAGCCGGCAGACAGACACAGAGAGAGAGAGACAGACAGACACAGAGAGAGACACAGAGACAGACACAGAGACAGACACAGATACAGACAGACACACATACACACACACACACAGACAGGGCCCATGGATAGACAGACACACACACAGACAGGGCCCATGGACAGACAGGCACAGAGACAGACAGACACACAGACAGGGCCCATGCACAGGCAGACACAGAGACAGACAGATACACAGACAGGGACCATGCACAGGCAGACACGGAGACACACAGACACACAGACACAGAGACAGACAGACACACAGACACAGAGACAGACAGACACACAGACAGGGCCCATGCACAGGCAGACACGGAGACACACAGACACAGAGACAGACAGACACACAGACACAGAGACAGAGACAGACAGACACACAGACAGGGCCCATGCACAGACAGGCACAGAGACAGACAGACACACAGGCAGGGCTCATGCACAGACAGACACACAGACAGACACACACACAGACAGGGGCCATGCACAGACAGACACACAGACAGACACACACACAGACAGACAGACAGACACACAGGCAGACAGACACACACACAGACAGACAGACAGACACACAGGCAGGGCTCATGCACAGACAGACACATAGACAGACAGACACACAGACAGACAGACAGACACACACACACACAGACAGACAGACACACAGACAGACAGACACACACACAGACAGACAGACACACAGGCAGGGCTCATGCACAGACAGACACACAGACAGACAGACACACAGACAGACAGACAGACACACAGACAGACAGACAGACACACAGACAGACAGACACACACACAGACAGGGCCCATGCACAGACAGACACACACACACAGACAGGGCCCATGCACAGACAGACACAGAGACAGACACACAGACAGGGCCCATGGACAGACAGGGAGTCGGAACAAGAAGCCAGACAGACTGAAAGTTTTTCGCCTACATCAGACAGCGCCTTTCGCTGCGTGACTAAATGCGGATTTGATTCCTCGCAAACAACGTGTCGACTTGGTGTTTGAAGATCTTAACACGTGTTTCATTGCTCTTTGGTTCTTTCGGTAAAGTCACGTGGGTATAAAATAAAATAAATCACGACGTTTCGGGCGCAACACAAGCGTCCGTTCATCAGGTGGAGAAAGCATGAAACGTCGTGATTTATTTTTATTTTCTACCCACGTGACTTTACCGAAAGAACCAAAGAGTATGGATTCCAGCAGTCACGAAAGCTTCAAATGTATAATCAATGACATCATTCAAACATTGACTTAAAGCTTCAAATCAACATGTTTCATTGGCAAAAAATGGTGTCGCCTATTAATTGTTCATACTTTGATACTGCCAAAAATGTCCCATAGATATCAAGGTGATCTTGTTCTTGTATCCCGTTCATAGAAACATAAAACCCCCCCGAAAAGCCTTAACAGACTGGTGTGATAAGTGATGTTAGCGAGTAGCACCTAAGCAGACCGCGCGTCACGCCCGGCCGCCTTTGTCTCCCGAGTGGCGATGTTTACACACTGCACCAGGTACTCATTTGAGGCTGAGTCGATCAAGAGGAGTAGGCCAAGAAACGGCTCAGACAATCGTCACTTGTGTTGCCACTAAGTGGCGGTGACGTCACCTCGGCGCTTGTGCCAGGCTGGGTGCACGTTGAGGCCACGTGAAGTGTCGAAGGTTCGCTGGCAGGAGGTCACGGGAAAGCGCCAGGTGCCACGGGTCGACTGACTGAGACGACTGGTCGATGCACCAGCTGTGCCCCCTACTGTGCGAACATGCATCATTTTATCCACCCGGCGCTCCGCTCGTTGTTGTGAGCGTCGCTCCTCCGCCCTCCGTTGTTGCTGGAGGGCGACTGCCTCCAACTGCCCAGTAGCAGCATCCTTCACGAGCCTCCTCCAAAGAGGCCGATCTTGACACCGCTGGTACCAGTCATCGTTAACACATTCACACACTCACACACTCACTCACACACTCTTTCACACACTCACTTACACACTCACTCACACACACACTCACTCACAAACACACTCACTCACACTCACTCACACACACACTCACACACTCACTCACGCACGCACTCTTTCACACACTCACTCACACACTCAATCACTCACACATTCACTCACACACTCACTTACATTACACACTCACTCACTCACAAACACACACACTCACTCACTCACTCACACACACACTCACACACTCACACACACACTCACACACTCACACACAATCACACACACTCACACTCTCACACACACTCACACACACTCACACACACTCAGTCACACACTCACTCAAACACTCACACACTCACTCACACACTCACTCACACACACACTCCCACACACACTCACACACTCACTCCCACACACACTCACACACTCACTCACTCACACAATCACACACACTCCCACACACACTCACACACTTGTACCAGCGATGCGTGAAAAAGCCCCTCTAGAATTTGTGTCAGTTTTAGCGGCCAAGGAAAGCGGCAGAACTCGATTGGAATCGGGGCTCATCACTCACACACTCACTCACACAATCACTCACTTACAAACTTACTCACACACTTACACACTCACTCACACGCCCACTTACACACTCACTTACACACCCACTCACACACTCATTCACTCACACAATCACTCACCCACTCACACACTCACTCACACACTCACTCACACACTCACTCACACACTCACACTCACTCACACACTCACACACACACTCACACACTCACTCACTCACTCACACACTCACTCACACAATCACTCACTCACTCACACACTCACTCACACACTCACACACACTCACACACTCACTCACTCACACACTCACACACACACTCACACACTCACTCACACACTCACTCACACACACACTCACACACTCACTCACACACTCACACACACACTCACACACACACTCACACACTCACTCACTCACACACTCACACACACACTCACACACTCACTCACACACTCACTCACACACTCACACAATCACTCACTCACACACCCACTCACACACCCACTTACACGGGATCGGGCGGCTAACGAGGCAGGGAGGGAGTCACAAGCCAGACTCGTACACGACCGCCATTCACACGCAGCAGCAACAACAACAACAAAGACAAAGACCACCCGTGTAGCCTTAACAGACTGTTGGGACAAGTGCTGTTAGCGAGCACCTGTGAAAGGCGGTTCTCTGTAAGCAGACAGAGCCTCTGGCTCGTTTACAAATGATAAAAAAAATTTCCACTCGATAGTTTCTGGAACGCTGCTATAGGCTGGCTTTAGATTATAAAAAAAAATGAAGAATGTAAGGCACTCCTGCCATGAGAATTACAGGATATGTCTAGCCATCGGACAAAGTTCATTTCGGATGCGCTTCTGCGTCACTTTCGGATGCGCTTCTGTGGCCGTCTGGAACGCTCTTCCTTCCGATATCAGGAAGCCACTGGAGCTACGCACTTTGAAATCATCATCTGGATTGACAAACTCATCTCTTTAAAACTGCTTTTTCTTTAGTTTGTTGTCTTTGCCACGCCCCTACGACTAGAGCGGTTGGCAACATACGGTGCGAAAGAAGTTCAGCGTACACACACGCAAGGGGCTGGGTGGCCAGCACCAGGCTCGGCCGCCTTTGTCTCCCCCTCGTGGTGCTATTTACACACCGCTGCACGAGGTACTCATTTCAGGCTGAGTCATCCTAGGGGGGGAGGGGAGGGATCCTCAGGACCGATGCAGATAATCGTCAACGGTGCTGTTGGCCGTGAGCGGGAATCGAACTCTCGGCTCGCCGGGTGCGACGTGGCGCATCGGCGCTAACCGCTGCACCACCGCTCCCCGCGCGCGCGATAACCGAAGGGCGACGGATCCCAACATCTTCAGGGGCTTGTCAACGTGCTCGTCGGCTACGCCAAGCTCGCCGTGCACAGGGCGAGGAAGGTGGCCCTGGAGGGGAAACGTCCGGCCAGCAGCCTGGGAATCTTCCGCGCTCTGGTCGGAGCCCCCAGGGTGTGTGGGCTGGAGTTCCGCCATGCGCGGCTGACCCACGCCGTGCCGGCCTTCAGGGAGCAGTGGGCGATGGAGGAGGCCGTGTGCTCGGTGGCAGATGACGGGGAGCTCTGCGTGCTGATAAGAGCTACCCGTCGGAGGCCGTCGGACTGCGAGAAGGGCTGCGTGCAGAGCGAGAGAGTGAGCGAGAGGTGGGGGTTTACATAAAGCAAAGTTATTTTTAAAAAAATTACGAAATGATGAACGAAGCAAAGTGCCGACGACACCGAACATCTTCTTGTTTCCACTGATCGTAAAAAAAAGAGAGGGGGTAGAGAAAAAGGGAAGGGGTAAGAAGGATATTGTGAAATCTTTCATTTAAACAAGGGGGGGGGGTACATAAAGCAAAGCATTGACAAAAAAACCGAAATGATGAACGAAGCAAAGTGCCGACTACACCGAGCATCTTCTTGTTTCCTCTGATCGTAAAAAAACAAGAGACTTTTTGACTTTCAAACAACTTTTATTGCCGCCAGCAGCAAAAGCACTGGAGGCAATTTCAATATGAAATACACAAAGTCACCAGCAAACCAAAGAAAACAAACGCTACACATCGACGCGCTATGGCGCTGAAAGCACCGCGCACAAGACAAAAGAAAAGCCACGTGGTTGTGGTGTCTTCGCGCACGTCACGGTGACGAGCGAGCGCTTCAGAAGGTGAACACGAGGGTGCCGTCCACGCTGGTGCAGAGAGGGGCTTTTCCGGCTCCCCAGCGTTCGAAGACAAAAACGAGAGAGAGCGGGAGAGAGGAGAGAGAGAGATAAGAGACTTTGACTTTTAAACAACTTTTATTGCCGCCAGCAGCAACAGCACTGGAGGAGATTTCGATTCGAAATACACAAAGTCACCAGCAAACAAATGAAAATAAACGCTACAAATCCACGCGCTGTGGCACGAAAAGCACCGCGAGAGAGAAGAGAGAGAGAGAGCGAGAGAGTGAGCGAGAGGTGGGGATTTACATAAATCAAAATTTTTAAAATGTTAATTTAAAAAAAATACGAAATGATGAACGAAGCAAAGTGCCGAATACACCGGGCATCTTCTTGTTTCCACTGATCGTAAAAAATATAAGAAAAATACAAAAATAGAAGAGAGACAGAGAGGAGAGAGCAAGCCCCAGTAGCGAGACGCAAACGACAGGGAGCTTCTGTTGCCTTGGCCGACAGAGCGAGGGAGAGCCAGCCCCATCGCGTCGATCATTAATCAAACTATTCCACTATTTTTTTTATTGTTTTTATCAACGAAGTGTGGGCTGATCTTGCCGGACATTTGTAGCAGCCAAATATCCCAAAACAAGTGATGGTGTAGATTCTAAATGTGGAGGGGGGGGGGGGAACCGAGGACCCGGAGAAAAATGCACGCAACCACGGGGAGAGAAAGAGACACGCGAACTCCAAATATGCAGCAGCAGCAGCAGGCGTCAGAGTTGGGATGAACCCACGACCTCCCGCATACCAGGCGAGGTAGTGAACATCTCCTCACGTAGGTAAAAATCATTAAATATGTAATAATAAATATTAAAACTAATAGAAATAATATATATAATATATATAGTAAAATAATGAGAAATAAAATAATAACATCATAATAAATTATTAATAAAATAATAATAATAAATATTTTTTTATTACTTCTATAATTTTTCTTAGTTTTTTATTTTTATTTATTTATTTCTACCTACGTGACTTTACCGAAAAACCTACGAGTTTGAATCCTCGCAGTCACGAAAGCTTCAAGTCTAGAATTGAAGGACCACACCAGCGTATCTAACCGGGGGTAGGAGGACCCATCTGGGGGTACGTGGCAATCTCCCAGGGGGTAAATGAGGCCATTTAACGGCGTTTAAAATGACATCATACACGAGTCATTGGTGAATAATCGCGTGTGAATCTGCGAATGTAAAATAACTTACGATGCAATTAAAATCCGTACGGTAGCGTAGAACGATATAAAAGCACTTTCTTTTATTTTATTTTCACGATCAGAGGAAACAAGAAGATGCTCGGTGTAGTCGGCACTTTGCTTCGTTCATTATTTCGTCATTTTGTTTTTTTTTTAATGCTTTGTTTTATGTAATGAAAGATATGAAAGCACTTTCTAAACTCCCTGATGATGCACAATGCGGGTTCACAAGAGGAGCCAGGGAGCGGTTACTACCAGCTTGTAAGGATACCTCTCACGAAGTGGACAATTGGTTAAAATATTGACGACAGCTGTATGATGCAGCTATCGTGCTGTGACTGTTCCACCTGAAGACGGAAGCTTGTGTTACCTCCGAAACGTCGTGATTTTTATTTTATTTTAATTTTACTTTTATTAATTTTAACTTTTTTACCTACGTGACTTTACCCAAAAAAACCTAAGAATATGAATCCTTGCAAGTCACGAAAGCTTCAAATCTAGAAATAAAATATTCATGTTCATTATTCACACGGTGATTTCTCAGAACCACGTTGGGTCAGGCATGGGGGTGGGGGGGGGGCTTCTCGGTTTGAAACTAAATTCAACAAGGGGGTCAACCGGCAGCCAAAACAAACTTGAGAAAACCCGTGGACTACGCCGTGAATCGAATGATGAACGTGTGTGAGTGGCTTAGTGTGGGTCTGGTTGGTCGTCAATAGGCTGTGTTCTGTGTGTGGTTTCTACAGCGAACACGTTTTATGAATTCGCTGTTGGGAAGACACAATGAGACACCTGGCCTGACCACCGCCTGCGCTAGCGAGGGGGGGGGTCCCTAGAGGCTAATGAATGCCCCCCAAGGGACCCACACACACACCATGTATAATACACACAGACGCGTCTATGGTCACGGCGGCGCTGAGCATCAGCAAACTGCGAGCCGTGGGAAGACGCGACTCGAGCCAAGTCGCAATTTGCCCCCATCTGTTGCTCCATCTCCTCCATCTCCTCCGTCTCTCTCCGTCTCTCTCTCTCTCTCCCTCTGTGTCGTCTTCTGTGTTTCTCGTCCGCTCCGCTTCCCTGCTCTGCTTTGTTTTCGCGGGGAGGGGTGGGGGTGGGTTTTTTTTATGTTAGAGAGGATTTTTGTTGGGGTTTTTTTGATAACAAAAAAAATCATTAAAGGTACAGCCCCTAACCCGCTGCTGCAGGCGAAGGGTGGGAAGCCGTGGGAGTCAGTAGCGTAACTATCGTAACTTTGCTTTCATGGCTTTATTTTGGTGATTTCGAAAAGTTTACTGGTTTGGCCATGTTTGTTTGTTGTAGTACAGAGTTAGACTGATGGCCTTAATCTAAGTTGTCTTGTGGTTGTTGTTGGTTGTTTGACTTGCATCCCACTGGGATTTGTGCACACAGTGTTGGTGTACGGTGCTTTTTCTGCAATATTTTGCTGTCTTTTCTTGGATTTTCTGTTTGCACTTAGTCACATATTCACTTTAAGATGTTTTTTGTTCATGTTTTTTGTTTGTTGCGGTTGCACCCGATTCAAGAGCCGAATGGCTCACAGGGCTATACCAAATAAATGCACTTGAACTTGAACTAGCGTAACTAGTGGAACTAGCGTGGGAGCACGTGGTGCCTTCCCTCCCCCCAGTAAATAACGAGTTAGGGTCCCCTTGACGACCACCATGAGATTTGTTTTCAACAACAGTGTAAAAGAACAACAGCACGCATTTAAAACGCGGTTTAATTTGTCCTCGCCAGAGACGGCTTTCTTTGGAGCCTCGTCTCAAACGGTGTTAGACCAGAGGACGCCAAAAGGCGTCTAACATCAGGATCAAAGACAATGCCATATATTATCAGAGTGTGTTTTTTTTGTTTGCATTCTGACCACAAGCATTGTGTTCTAGATTTGAAGCTTTCGTGACTGCAAGGATTCATATTCTTAGGTTTTTTCGGTAAAGTCACGTAGGTAAAAAATTAAAATTAATAAAAGTAAAATAAAAATAAAATAAAAATCACGACGTTTCAGAGGCAACACAAGCTTCCGTCTTCAGGTGTAACCGTCACAGCACGATTGCTGTATCAAGTGATTGATACAGTTATAATAAAATAATAAATATAAAAATAAAACATAATAAAATAATTCTCACGACGTTTCGGCCACAACGCAAGCAGGTGAAGAATGAGGACGGCTGCTTGCGTTGTGGCCGAAACGTCGTGAGAATAATTTTATTATGTTTTATTTTTATTATTTCCCTTCTACGTGACTTTACCGAAAGAACCAAGAAGACGTCGTGATTTAATTAATTTATTTTATTTGAAACCTACGTGACTTTACCGAAAGAACCAACGGGTATGCAGTGTGCCCGTTGCCAGTGCTGGGTGGACAGAGCCAGGGGGGTGGAGGTGAGTGAGGAAACGTGCACCCTCGTTTCGACTGCCAGCGGCGGGAGGTTGAACCGGCGACCTCTGGACTGATGTCGGGCCCGCACTGATGAGCGTGGTGAAGGATCGCCCGTCAACCATCATGACCAGCACAGCGATGGTGGGAGACTTGTGACATTCATCCAGCAGTGGATGAACACATTGTCCAACAGCCTTGAGTCGAAGATCAGACAATTGTGGCCTTGGATCCGATGATCACGAGCTGATTGTTCTTCTTCTTGGTTCTTTCGGTAAAGTCACGTAGAAGGGAAGTAATAAAATAATAAAAAATAAAACATAATAAAATAATTCTCACGACGTTTCGGCTACAACGCAAGCAGCCGTCCTCATTCTTCACCTGCTTGCGTTGTGGCCGAAACGTCGTGAGAATTATTTTATTATGTTTTATTTTTATTATTTTATTCCTTTCCTTCTACGTGACTTTACCGAAATAACCAAGAAGATGAATCCCTGCAGTCACGAAAGCTTTAAATCGAAATTTGAGCTGATTATTTTAACGATTTTTTTTCATTTCACCAAGGTAAGGCTCCACTGAGCTATGGAGTAATTTCTCAGAAGCGACCACGTGGAAAGAGAGACACGCAAACTCGAAATATACAGCGGCGGGCGTCAGGATTGGGATCGAACCCACGACCTCCTGTATACCAGGCGAGCTAGTTAACATCTGCTCTGATTGTATGTGCGTTGAACTTCTTTCACACCGTACGTAGCCAACCGTCTTAATCGAAGGCGTGGGGATCGGTCGATCTCCGTCGAGGAGCCCCATCAGCTTCCTGTCTTACACACCGAGCGAACGGTGCGGACATTCCGTATCAACAACGTCAGGTCATTGTTTCAATTCGGTTTTGATCGCTCGCGTTATTTTTAATCGCAACGCACAGCCGTCCGTGAGTGATGTTTCCGCGGGACAGGATCTGCAGACCGCACGGGCTGCTACTGCTGCTGCCGTTGGAATGAAACATCCTCCCCGACCGTTCACCCCAATGTAGGAAACGCACTCAGGGGCGGAGGGGTGAGGCATCAAAAGAGTCGATTCTTTTTTTCGTTTCCGTTCCAAAGTTTTCTGGAACAATTATTGCTGCTGCTGCTGTTGCTGTTGCTCTCTCATCGCCGAGGGCGCCACGGTGGCTAGGAGATGTTAACAACCTCGCCCGGTATGCAAGAAGTCGTGGGTTCGATCCCGACTTACATGTTGTTAACGTCGTTTATTGTGAAAATGCGGTCACAGTTGCTATGACCTGCACTGTTTCATTGCTTTTATGGCTTTATTTTGGTGATTTTCGAAAAGTTTACTGGTTTGGCCATGTTTGTTTGTTGTAGTACAGAGTTAGACTGATGGCCTTAATCTAAGTTGTCTTGTGGTTGTTGTTGTTGTTTGACTTGCATCCCACTGGGATATTTGCACAGGGTTGGTGTACGGTGATTTTTCTGCAATATTTTGCTGTCTTTTCTTGGATTTTCTGTTTGCACTTAGTCACATAGTCACTTTAAGATGTATTCTTGTTCATGTTTTTTTGTTTGTTGCGGTTGCACCCGATTCAAGAGCCGAATGGCTCACAGGGCTATACCTAATAAATTAACTTTGAACTTTGAACTTTGACCCTAACGCCTGCTGTATATTTGAAGTTTGCCGTGTGTCTCTCTCTTTCTCCCACCGTGGTCGCGTGGATTTTTCTCCGGGTCCTCCGGGTTTTCCCTGCAAATTTAGAATCAACATCACGCGTTTGAAGTGTTGTAGATATTTTTCAGAAGCGACCTGGCCATGACGAGTTGGCTTATCATCATCATCATCACCACGTGGAAATGTATGGCAGCCAAAATATTCTAATACGCGTGGTGTTGATTCTAAATGGGGAGGGGAAAACCCTGAGGATCACGGAGAAAATCCACGCGGCCACGGAGAGAGAGACACCGCAAACTCCAAATATACAGCAGCAGGCGTCAGGGTCGGGATCTAACCCACGACCTCCTGTATAGCAGGCGAGGTAGTTAACATCTCCTAGCCACCGTGATGATGATGAGAGAGAGAGAGACACCGCAAACTCCAAATATACAGCAGCAGGCGTCAGGGTCGGGATCGAAACGACGACCTCCTGTACACCAGGCGAGGTAGTTAACATCTCCTAGCCACCGTGACTCTTGCTGATGAGACTCAGAAGGATTGAAACCCGCTCCTGCGCTCTCTTGCCTAGACGGATGCCGCTGTATGATATTTGTGTGGAAAAGTTAATAAATAGGTTGACGGACTCGAACAGACATTTGTTTGCACGTGAAGACAGCATTGAGTTATAGTTGTATTGGGAGCTTGGCAACGCTTCACGAGATTACTGTTGTTACAACAGAGATTACTGTTGTTACAACAGTGATCTTCCTATAATTACTGTTGTTACATTGTATTGTATAGCTTTATTTTGGTGATTTCGAAAACATGGTTAAGCCATATTTCTTGCGGAAGTGCGGAGTTGGCCTGATGACTTTAATCTAAATTGTCTTATGGTTGTTAATGATTGACTTGCGTCAGATTTGCTGTTTTTTCCAGGATATTTCTGTTGCGCGTCGTCGCTTTAAGATGTCCTCTGTTCATATTTTGTTTGTTGCAGTTGCACCCAACTCAAGAGCCGCGTGGCTCACAGGGCTAGTACCTAATAATTTAAAACTTAAGAGACACGCACACTCCAAACATACTGGCGTCAGTAGATTTGGACCTCGTGCCTACCAGGCGAGGTAGTTGACATCAAATCACGTAGAAGGGAAATAATAAAATAATAAAGATTAAAACATAATAAAATACAATTCTCACATTATGATTATTATTTTATTATTTCCCTTCTACGTGACTTTACCGAAAGAACCAAGAAGATGAATCTCTGCAGTCACGAAAGCTTTTAATCGAAATTTAGACCACCAACCTCTTCTTGGTTATTTCGGTAAAGTCACGTAGAAGGGAAATAATAAAATAATAAAAATAAAAAATCATAAAATACAATTCTCACGACGTTTCGGCCACAACGCAAGCAGCCGTCCTCAGGTGAAGAACAGGTCTGTCGGAAAGACAGCGTCTGAATGAACACCACCACCAAGCTTATTTTATTATTTCCCTTCTACGTGACTTTACCGAAAGAACCAAGACGATGAATCCCTGCAGTCGCGAAAGCTTTCAATCGACATTTAGACCACCATCCTCTCTTCCTCTCTTCTTCAAAGTTCGTCCGGCCACCTGGTGGGGCCGAGAGACGCGACAACGAAAGGGAACCCCGTGGGGGTCGACTCGAGGCCGCTGGAGCGAGTCCAGTGAGCTGTAGCCTGGCAAGAGTCAACAAAAGCAGCATGGCTCTATTTGTATTCAGCGTAGTTGCTTAAGTGATTTGTGTGTTTGTCGCCGTAACGTGTTGACCCCGTGACCCCACTGGACGCCTGTGGAAAAGAGCTTCATAGCTCATCGGGTTCCTCCTGCAGTCCACATTTTACTGATTCTGATTCTGAAAGCCCGTAGAGCTGAGAAGTTAAATTTCGATTTAAAGCTTGCGTGACTGCAGGGATTCATCTTCTTGGTTCTTTCGGTAAAGTCACGTAGAAGGGAAATAATAAAATAATAAAAATAAAACATAATAAAATAATTCTCACGACGTTTCGGCCAAAACGCAAGCAGCCGTCATTCAGACGCTGTCTCCCCGACAGACCTGGTCTTCACCTGAGGACGGTTGCTTGCGTTGTGGCCGAAGCGTCGTGAGAATTATTTTATTATGTTTTATTTTTATTATTTTATTACTTTTATTATTACTTCCCTTCTACGTGACTTTACCGAAAGAACCAAGAAGATGAGCTGAGAAGTTAATTTTCAAGGGTGACTCGGTCAGCAGACATCAAAGCATCCCTCAATTACCGATTTTCTTTTTTTTACGTAATAATAACAACATGCGATTGTGTTGTAAAATGACATTCGCGCTCACATTTTTGTGATTTTAACAATCGAGTCGGAGGACAGAGACGGCAGAATGGAGACGCCACTTAGGTGTGTGTGGAGGGGACCACTTCGCTTTCTGTGGGGGCATAAAAGAGCTTCATTGCTCATCAGATTCCTTCAGAATAAATACAGATTCTGATTGTGTAACGCTCCCCTCGCCCCCCCCCCCCAGACCCCCCCCCCCCCCCCCGCCATCCCCCACCGGAAGGTACGCCCCCCTCCCCTCCCCATTGCCACCCTCCCCACGCCCCCCCGAACCCTCCCCCCCGTACCCCCCCCGCCCTCCCCCACCGGCACCCCCCCTGACCCTCCCCTCCGGACCCCCCCCCCCCCCCACCGATACCCCCCCTCCCCAACTGCCACTCCCCCCCCCCCCGGACCCCCCCCCCCCCACCGGTACCCCCCCTCCCCCAACTGCCACTCCCCCCCCCCCCGGACCCCCCCCCCCCACCGGTACCCCCCCTCCCCAACTGCCACTCCCCCCCGCCCCCCGGACCCCCCCCCCGCCCACCGGTACCTCCCCCCCTCCCCAACTGCCACTCCCCCCCCCCCCCGGACCCCCCCCCCCACCGGTCCGCCCCCCTCCCCAACTGCCACTCCCCCCCGGGACCCCCCCCACCCCTCCCCCACCCGCCACCCCCCCGCATCTTTGGCATCTTCAGTGAGGACTCTGCACCGTAGACCCCCACACCCCCCCACCCCCCCCCGCGCGTTGCCCAACCGCGGTGACACCGCGGGCAGCCCCCAGCCACCCCACCCCCCCCTTATTTTAAATATTTCTCGTGTTGTTCGCTCGGGAAGCTAAATGCCCAATTTCCTCAGTTGGGCAAACAAATGCGACGTTGGAGGAAATGGCACGCGGCCAGGGATGGGGCTCCGGCTAACAACAACAGCAGAGCGAGCCAGCGACGGCCAATGAATCACGACCCGCCACCACCCGCCACCACGGCCACCACCACACCACGCGCCACCACGGCCACCACCACCAACACCGCCACCACCACCGCCACCCCCCACCACCGCCACCACAGCCACCGCCGCCCGCCACCACCACCACCACCGCCACCGCCGCCGCCACCACCACCACCACCGCCGCCACCCCCCACCACCGCCACCACCACCACCGCCGCCGCGCCGCCACCCACCACCACCACCGCCACCGCCGCCGCCACCACCACCACCACCGCCGCCACCACCACCGCCACCACCACCACCACCGCCACCGCCGCCACCACCACCACCACCGCCGCCACCACCACCGCCATCACCACCGCCACCCCCACCACCGCCACCACCACCACCGCCGCCGCCACCACCACCACCACCGCCACCCGCCGCCGCGCCACCACCACCACCACTGCCGCCACCACCACCGCCACCACCACCACCACCGCCACCGCCGCCACCACCACCACCGCCCGCCACCACCACCGCCATCACCACCGCCACCCCTACCACCCGCCACCACCACCACCCGCCGCCACCACCCACCACCGCCGCCGCCACCACCACCGCCACCAGCCCCGCCACCACCGCCGCCACCACCGCCGCCACCGCCACCACCACCGCCACCGCCACCACCGCCACCACCACCACCACGACCGCCACCACCACACCACCACCACCACCACCACCGCCACCACCACCACCGCCACTGCCGCCACCACCACCACCGCCGGCCACCCGGCCACCGCCACCACCACCACCACCACCGCCACCACCACCACCGCCACCCGCCGCCACCACCACCGCCCGCCGCACCGCCGCCACCACCGCCCACCGCCGCCCGACCTACCGCCGCCACCACCGCCCGCCACCACCACGCACCACCGACCGCCGCCACTACCACCGCCACCACCGCCGCCCGCCACCACCCACCACCACCACCGCGCCGCCACCATCACCGCCACCACCGCCACCACCACCACGGCCGCCACGGCCGCCGGGAGTCGAATTGGCTCCCAGGGACCGTGGCGACCTGCATAGATTAGCGTCAGGGGTCACCAAAGTCAAATGGGGGTTTGCTTTCGGCCCGACACTGTTCGCGTGTCACGTCTCTCTCCCCTCTCATCTCACACCCCTAGCTCTCCCCCTCTCATCTCACTCCACTCCCCTCCACGCACTCTCCTCTACCTCTCCCCTCTCATCTCACTCCCCTACCTCTCCCCTCTCATCTCACTCCCCTAGCTCTCCCCTCTCATCTCACTCCACTCCCCTCCACGCACTCTCTTACCTCTCCCCTCTCATCTCACTCCACTCCCCTCCACGCACTCTCTTACCTCTCTCCCCTCTCATCTCACTCCACCTCCCCTCCACGCACTCTCCTACCTCTCCTCTCTCATCTCACTCCCCTACCTCTCCCCTCTCATCTCACTCCCCTAGCTCTCCCCTCTCATCTCACTCCACTCCCTCCACGCACTCTCCTGCCTCTCCCCTCTCATCTCACTCCACTCCCCTCCACGCACTCTCTTACCTCTCCCCTCTCATCTCACTCCACTCCCCCTCCACGCACTCTCCTGCCTCTCCCCTCTAGATTGAACTTTCACGATGGTGAAAGTTCAATCTCGAGTTGAAGTTTTCGTGACTGCAGGAATCCATACTCTTTGAGGATGGTGAGAGTAGTTTAGTAACTCGCCTCCCCCCACCCCCCCTCGGCACATCTGTCGCACCTCCCCA